>NW_027394276.1:6372552-6570283 GCF_049309525.1 Garra rufa | reverse complement strand
TAACAAAATTGGTTCTGGCAATGCAAGCTGAAACTCGGTCCAAAATTAATATTGCAGTCTGTGCATGAATAAAACCTATTTTGCAACACAGAGAAACATATCTGAAGGTGTTAGAAGTGTTTTGCATGATTTTTGAAGTTAGAGCCTGAAATGTCAGAAAACGGCGTTTCAGCACATAACAAACTTGGTTCAGACAATGCAAGCTGAAACTGGGTCCAAAATTAAAATTGCAGTCTGTGCATGAATGAAACCTATTTTTTAACACAGAGAAACATATCTTAAGGTGTTAGAAGTGTTTTGCATGATTTTTTGAAGTTAGAGCCTGAAATGTCATAAAACGACGTTTCAGCACATAACAAACTTGGTTCAGGCAATGCAAGCTGAAACTCGGTCCAAAATTAAAATTGCAGTCTGTGCATGAATAAAACCTATTTTGCAACACAGAGAAACATATCTGAAGGTGTTAGAAGTGTTTTGCATGATTTTTGAAGTAAGAGCCTGAAATGTCATAAACGACGTTTCAGCACATAACAAACTTGGTTCAGGCAATGCAAGCTGAAACTCGGTCCAAAATTAAAATTTCAGTCTGTGCATGAATAAAACCTATTTTGCAACACAGAGAAACATATCTGAAGGTGTTAGAAGTGTTTTGCATGATTTTTGAAGTTAGAGCCTGAAATGTCAGAAAACGGCTTTTCAGCACATAACAAACTTGGTTCAGACAATGCAAGCTGAAACTCGGTCCAAAATTAAAATTGCAGTCTGTGCATGAATGAAACCTATTTTTTAACACAGAGAAACATATCTTAAGGTGTTAGAAGTGTTTTGCATGATTTTTTGAAGTTAGAGCCTGAAATGTCATAAAACGACGTTTCAGCACATAACAAACTTGGTTCAGGCAATGCAAGCTGAAACTCGGTCCAAAATTAAAATTGCAGTCTGTGCATGAAAAAAACCTATTTTGCAACACAGAGAAACATATCTGAAGGTGTTAGAAGTGTTTTGCATGATTTTTGAAGTTAGAGCCTGAAATGTCATAAAACGACGTTTCAGCACATAACAAACTTGGTTCAGGCAATGCAAGCTGAAACTCGGTCCAAAATTAAAATTTCAGTCTGTGCATGAATAAAACCTATTTTGCAACACAGAGAAACATATCTGAAGGTGTTAGAAGTGTTTTGCATGATTTTTGAAGTTAGAGCCTGAAATGTCAGAAAACGGCGTTTCAGCACATAACAAACTTGATTCAGGCAATGCAAGCTGAAACTCGGTCCAAAATTAATATTGCAGTCTGTGCATGAATAAAACCTATTTTTCAACACAGAGAAACATATCTGAAGGTGTTAGAAGTGTTTTGCATGATCTTTGAAGTTAGAGCCTGAAATGTCAGAAAACGGCGTTTCAGCACATAACAAACTTGGTTCAGACAATGCAAGCTGAAACTCGGTCCAAAATTAAAATTGCAGTCTGTGCATGAATGAAACCTATTTTTTAACACAGAGAAACATATCTTAAGGTGTTAGAAGTGTTTTGCATGATTTTTGAAGTTAGAGCCTGATATGTCAGAAAACAGCGTTTCAGCACATAACAAACTTGGTTCAGGCAATGCAAGCTGAAACTCGGTCCAAAATTAAAATTGCAGTCTGTGCATGAATAAAACCTATTTTGCAAAACAGAGAAACATATCTGAAGGTGTTAGAAGTGTTTTGCATGATTTTTGAAGTTAGAGCCTGAAATGTCATAAAACGACGTTTCAGCACATAACAAACTTGGTTCAGGCAATGCAAGCTGAAACTCGGTCCAAAATTAAAATAGCAGTCTGTGCATGAATAAAACCTATTTTGCAACACAGAGAAACATATCTGAAGGTGTTAGAAGTGTTTTGCATGATTTTTGAAGTTAGAGCCTGAAATGTCAAAAAACAGCGTTTCAGCGCAGAACAAACTTGGTTCTGGCAATGCAAGCTGAAACTCGGTCCAAAATTAAAATTGCAGTCTGTGCATGAATAAAACCTATTTTGCAACACAGAGAAACATGTCTTAAGGTGTAAGAAGTGTTTTGCATGATTTTTGAAGTTAGAGCCTGATATGTCAGAAAACAGCGTTTCAGCACATAACAAACTTGGTTCAGGCAATGCAAGCTGAAACTCGGTCCAAAATTAAAATTGCAGTCTGTGCATGAATAAAACCTATTTTGCAACACAGAGAAACATATCTGAAGGTGTTAGAAGTGTTTTGCATGATTTTTGAAGTTAGAGCCTGAAATGTCAGAAAACGGCGTTTCAGCACATAACAAACTTGGTTCAGGCAATGCAAGCTGAAACTCGGTCCAAAATTAAAATTGCAGTCTATGCATGAATAAAACCTATTTTGCAACACAGAGAAACATATCTGAAGGTGTTAGAAGTGTTTTGCATGATTTTTGAAGTTAGAACCTGAAATGTCAGAAAACGGCGTTTCAGCACATAACAAACTTGGTTCAGACAATGCAAGCTGAAACTCAGTCCAAAATTAATATTGCAGTCTGTGCATGAATAAAACCTATTTTGCAACACAGAGAAACATATCTGGAGGTGTTAGAAGTGTTTTGCATGATTTTTGAAGTTAGAGCCTGAAATGTCAGAAAACGGCGTTTCAGCACATAACAAACTTGGTTCAGGCAATGCAAGCTGAAACTCGGTCCAAAATTAAAATAGCAGTCTGTGCATGAATAAAACCTATTTTGCAACACAGAGAAACATATCTGAAGGTGTTAGAAGTGTTTTGCATGATTTTTGAAGTTAGAGCCTTAAATGTCATAAAACGACGTTTCAGCACATAACAAACTTGGTTCAGGCAATGCAAGCTGAAACTCGGTCCAAAATTAAAATTGCAGTCTGTGCATGAATAAAACCTATTTTGCAACACAGAGAAACATATCTGAAGGTGTTAGAAGTGTTTTGCATGATTTTTGAAGTTAGAGCCTGAAATGTCATAAAACGACGTTTCAGCACATAACAAACTTGGTTCAGGCAATGCAAGCTGAAACTCGGTCCAAAATTAAAATTTCAGTCTGTGCATGAATAAAACCTATTTTGCAACACAGAGAAACATATCTGAAGGTGTTAGAAGTGTTTTGCATGATTTTTGAAGTTAGAGCCTGAAATGTCAGAAAACGGCGTTTCAGCACATAACAAACTTGGTTCAGGCAATGCAAGCTGAAACTCGGTCCAAAATTAATATTGCAGTCTGTGCATGAATAAAACCTATTTTGCAACACAGAGAAACATATCTGGAAGTGTTAGAAGTGTTTTGCATGATTTTTGAAGTTAGAGCCTGAAATGTCAGAAAACGGCGTTTCAGCACATAACAAACTTGGTTCAGGCAATGCAAGCTGAAACTCGGTCCAAAATTAAAATTGCAGTCTGTGCATGAATAAAACCTATTTTGCAACACAGAGAAACATATCTGAAGGTGTTAGAAGTGTTTTGCATGATTTTTGAAGTTAGAGCCTGAAATGTCAAAAAACAGCGTTTCAGCGCAGAACAAACTTGGTTCTGGCAATGCAAGCTGAAACTCGGTCCAAAATTAAAATTGCAGTCTGTGCATGAATAAAACCTATTTTGCAACACAGAGAAACATGTCTTAAGGTGTAAGAAGTGTTTTGCATGATTTTTGAAGTTAGAGCCTGATATGTCAGAAAACAGCGTTTCAGCACATAACAAACTTGGTTCAGGCAATGCAAGCTGAAACTCGGTCCAAAATTAATATTGCAGTCTGTGCATGAATAAAACCTATTTTGCAACACAGAGAAACATATCTGGAGGTGTTAGAAGTGTTTTGCATGATTTTTGAAGTTAGAGCCTGAAATGTCAGAAAACGGCGTTTCAGCACATAACAAACTTGGTTCAGGCAATGCAAGCTGAAACTCGGTCCAAAATTAAAATTGCAGTCTGTGCATGAATAAAACCTATTTTGCAACACAGAGAAACATATCTTAACGTGTTAGAAGTGTTTTGCATGATTTTTGAAGTTAGAGCCTGATATGTCAGAAAACAGCGTTTCAGCACATAACAAAATTGGTTCTGGCAATGCAAGCTGAAACTCGGTCCAAAATTAATATTGCAGTCTGTGCATGAATAAAACCTATTTTGCAACACAGAGAAACATATCTGAAGGTGTTAGAAGTGTTTTGCATGATTTTTGAAGTTAGAGCCTGAAATGTCAGAAAACGGCGTTTCAGCACATAACAAACTTGGTTCAGACAATGCAAGCTGAAACTCGGTCCAAAATTAAAATTGCAGTCTGTGCATGAATGAAACCTATTTTTTAACACAGAGAAACATATCTTAAGGTGTTAGAAGTGTTTTGCATGATTTTTTGAAGTTAGAGCCTGAAATGTCATAAAACGACGTTTCAGCACATAACAAACTTGGTTCAGGCAATGCAAGCTGAAACTCGGTCCAAAATTAAAATTGCAGTCTGTGCATGAATAAAACCTATTTTGCAACACAGAGAAACATATCTGAAGGTGTTAGAAGTGTTTTGCATGATTTTTGAAGTTAGAGCCTGAAATGTCATAAAACGACGTTTCAGCACATAACAAACTTGGTTCAGGCAATGCAAGCTGAAACTCGGTCCAAAATTAAAATTTCAGTCTGTGCATGAATAAAACCTATTTTGCAACACAGAGAAACATATCTGAAGGTGTTAGAAGTGTTTTGCATGATTTTTGAAGTTAGAGCCTGAAATGTCAGAAAACGGCGTTTCAGCACATAACAAACTTGATTCAGGCAATGCAAGCTGAAACTCGGTCCAAAATTAATATTGCAGTCTGTGCATGAATAAAACCTATTTTGCAACACAGAGAAACATATCTGGAGGTGTTAGAAGTGTTTTGCATGATTTTTGAAGTTAGAGCCTGAAATGTCAGAAAACGGCGTTTCAGCACATAACAAACTTGGTTCAGGCAATGCAAGCTGAAACTCGGTCCAAAATTAAAATTGCAGTCTGTGCATGAATAAAACCTATTTTGCAACACAGAGAAACATATCTTAACGTGTTAGAAGTGTTTTGCATGATTTTTGAAGTTAGAGCCTGAAATGTCAGAAAACAGCGTTTCAGCACATAACAAAATTGGTTCTGGCAATGCAAGCTGAAACTCGGTCCAAAATTAATATTGCAGTCTGTGCATGAATAAAACCTATTTTGCAACACAGAGAAACATATCTGAAGGTGTTAGAAGTGTTTTGCATGATTTTTGAAGTTAGAGCCTGAAATGTCAGAAAACGGCGTTTCAGCACATAACAAACTTGGTTCAGACAATGCAAGCTGAAACTCGGTCCAAAATTAAAATTGCAGTCTGTGCATGAATGAAACCTATTTTTTAACACAGAGAAACATATCTTAAGGTGTTAGAAGTGTTTTGCATGATTTTTGAAGTTAGAGCCTGAAATGTCAGAAAACAGCGTTTCAGCGCAGAACAAACTTGGTTCTGGCAATGCAAGCTGAAACTCGGTCCAAAATTAAAATTGCAGTCTGTGCATGAATAAAACCTATTTTGCAACACGCAGAAACATGTCTTAAGGTGTAAGAAGTGTTTTGCATGATTTTTGAAGTTAGAGCCTGATATGTCAGATAACAGCGTTTCAGCACATAACAAAATTGGTTCTGGCAATGCAAGCTGAAACTCGGTCCAAAATTAATATTGCAGTCTGTGCATGAATAAAACCTATTTTGCAACACAGAGAAACATATCTGAAGGTGTTAGAAGTGTTTTGCATGATTTTTGAAGTTAGAGCCTGAAATGTCAGAAAACGGCGTTTCAGCACATAACAAACTTGGTTCAGACAATGCAAGCTGAAACTGGGTCCAAAATTAAAATTGCAGTCTGTGCATGAATGAAACCTATTTTTTAACACAGAGAAACATATCTTAAGGTGTTAGAAGTGTTTTGCATGATTTTTTGAAGTTAGAGCCTGAAATGTCATAAAACGACGTTTCAGCACATAACAAACTTGGTTCAGGCAATGCAAGCTGAAACTCGGTCCAAAATTAAAATTGCAGTCTGTGCATGAATAAAACCTATTTTGCAACACAGAGAAACATATCTGAAGGTGTTAGAAGTGTTTTGCATGATTTTTGAAGTAAGAGCCTGAAATGTCATAAACGACGTTTCAGCACATAACAAACTTGGTTCAGGCAATGCAAGCTGAAACTCGGTCCAAAATTAAAATTTCAGTCTGTGCATGAATAAAACCTATTTTGCAACACAGAGAAACATATCTGAAGGTGTTAGAAGTGTTTTGCATGATTTTTGAAGTTAGAGCCTGAAATGTCAGAAAACGGCTTTTCAGCACATAACAAACTTGGTTCAGACAATGCAAGCTGAAACTCGGTCCAAAATTAAAATTGCAGTCTGTGCATGAATGAAACCTATTTTTTAACACAGAGAAACATATCTTAAGGTGTTAGAAGTGTTTTGCATGATTTTTTGAAGTTAGAGCCTGAAATGTCATAAAACGACGTTTCAGCACATAACAAACTTGGTTCAGGCAATGCAAGCTGAAACTCGGTCCAAAATTAAAATTGCAGTCTGTGCATGAAAAAAACCTATTTTGCAACACAGAGAAACATATCTGAAGGTGTTAGAAGTGTTTTGCATGATTTTTGAAGTTAGAGCCTGAAATGTCATAAAACGACGTTTCAGCACATAACAAACTTGGTTCAGGCAATGCAAGCTGAAACTCGGTCCAAAATTAAAATTTCAGTCTGTGCATGAATAAAACCTATTTTGCAACACAGAGAAACATATCTGAAGGTGTTAGAAGTGTTTTGCATGATTTTTGAAGTTAGAGCCTGAAATGTCAGAAAACGGCGTTTCAGCACATAACAAACTTGATTCAGGCAATGCAAGCTGAAACTCGGTCCAAAATTAATATTGCAGTCTGTGCATGAATAAAACCTATTTTTCAACACAGAGAAACATATCTGAAGGTGTTAGAAGTGTTTTGCATGATCTTTGAAGTTAGAGCCTGAAATGTCAGAAAACGGCGTTTCAGCACATAACAAACTTGGTTCAGACAATGCAAGCTGAAACTCGGTCCAAAATTAAAATTGCAGTCTGTGCATGAATGAAACCTATTTTTTAACACAGAGAAACATATCTTAAGGTGTTAGAAGTGTTTTGCATGATTTTTGAAGTTAGAGCCTGATATGTCAGAAAACAGCGTTTCAGCACATAACAAACTTGGTTCAGGCAATGCAAGCTGAAACTCGGTCCAAAATTAAAATAGCAGTCTGTGCATGAATAAAACCTATTTTGCAACACAGAGAAACATATCTGAAGGTGTTAGAAGTGTTTTGCATGATTTTTGAAGTTAGAGCCTGAAATGTCAAAAAACAGCGTTTCAGCGCAGAACAAACTTGGTTCTGGCAATGCAAGCTGAAACTCGGTCCAAAATTAAAATTGCAGTCTGTGCATGAATAAAACCTATTTTGCAACACAGAGAAACATGTCTTAAGGTGTAAGAAGTGTTTTGCATGATTTTTGAAGTTAGAGCCTGATATGTCAGAAAACAGCGTTTCAGCACATAACAAACTTGGTTCAGGCAATGCAAGCTGAAACTCGGTCCAAAATTAAAATTGCAGTCTGTGCATGAATAAAACCTATTTTGCAACACAGAGAAACATATCTGAAGGTGTTAGAAGTGTTTTGCATGATTTTTGAAGTTAGAGCCTGAAATGTCAGAAAACGGCGTTTCAGCACATAACAAACTTGGTTCAGGCAATGCAAGCTGAAACTCGGTCCAAAATTAAAATTGCAGTCTATGCATGAATAAAACCTATTTTGCAACACAGAGAAACATATCTGAAGGTGTTAGAAGTGTTTTGCATGATTTTTGAAGTTAGAACCTGAAATGTCAGAAAACGGCGTTTCAGCACATAACAAACTTGGTTCAGACAATGCAAGCTGAAACTCAGTCCAAAATTAATATTGCAGTCTGTGCATGAATAAAACCTATTTTGCAACACAGAGAAACATATCTGGAGGTGTTAGAAGTGTTTTGCATGATTTTTGAAGTTAGAGCCTGAAATGTCAGAAAACGGCGTTTCAGCACATAACAAACTTGGTTCAGGCAATGCAAGCTGAAACTCGGTCCAAAATTAAAATAGCAGTCTGTGCATGAATAAAACCTATTTTGCAACACAGAGAAACATATCTGAAGGTGTTAGAAGTGTTTTGCATGATTTTTGAAGTTAGAGCCTTAAATGTCATAAAACGACGTTTCAGCACATAACAAACTTGGTTCAGGCAATGCAAGCTGAAACTCGGTCCAAAATTAAAATTGCAGTCTGTGCATGAATAAAACCTATTTTGCAACACAGAGAAACATATCTGAAGGTGTTAGAAGTGTTTTGCATGATTTTTGAAGTTAGAGCCTGAAATGTCATAAAACGACGTTTCAGCACATAACAAACTTGGTTCAGGCAATGCAAGCTGAAACTCGGTCCAAAATTAAAATTTCAGTCTGTGCATGAATAAAACCTATTTTGCAACACAGAGAAACATATCTGAAGGTGTTAGAAGTGTTTTGCATGATTTTTGAAGTTAGAGCCTGAAATGTCAGAAAACGGCGTTTCAGCACATAACAAACTTGGTTCAGGCAATGCAAGCTGAAACTCGGTCCGAAATTAATATTGCAGTCTGTGCATGAATAAAACCTATTTTGCAACAGAGAGAAACATATCTGGAGGTGTTAGAAGTGTTTTGCATGATTTTTGAAGTTAGAGCCTGAAATGTCAGAAAACGGCGTTTCAGCACATAACAAACTTGGTTCAGACAATACAAGCTGAAACTCAGTCCAAAATTAAAATTGCAGTCTGTGCATGAATGAAACCTATTTTTTAACACAGAGAAACATATCTGAAGGTGTTAGAAGTGTTTTGCATGATTTTTGAAGTTAGAGCCTGAAATGTCAGAAAACAGCGTTTCAGCGCAGAACAAACTTGATTCAGGCAATGCAAGCTGAAACTCGGTCCAAAATTAATATTGCAGTCTGTGCATGAATAAAACCTATTTTGCAACACAGAGAAACATATCTGAAGGTGTTAGAAGTGTTTTGCATGATTTTTGAAGTTAGAGCCTGAAATGTCAGAAAACGGCGTTTCAGCACATAACAAACTTGGTTCAGGCAATGCAAGCTGAAACTCGGTCCAAAATTAAAATTGCAGTCTGTGCATGAATAAAACCTATTTTGCAACACAGAGAAACATATCTTAACGTGTTAGAAGTGTTTTGCATGATTTTTGAAGTTAGAGCCTGATATATCAGAAAACAGCGTTTCAGCACATAACAAAATTGGTTCTGGCAATGCAAGCTGAAACTCGGTCCAAAATTAATATTGCAGTCTGTGCATGAATAAAACCTATTTTGCAACACAGAGAAACATATCTGAAGGTGTTAGAAGTGTTTTGCATGATTTTTGAAGTTAGAGCCTGAAATGTCAGAAAACGGCGTTTCAGCACATAACAAACTTGGTTCAGACAATGCAAGCTGAAACTCGGTCCAAAATTAAAATTGCAGTCTGTGCATGAATGAAACCTATTTTTTAACACAGAGAAACATATCTTAAGGTGTTAGAAGTGTTTTGCATGATTTTTTGAAGTTAGAGCCTGAAATGTCATAAAACGACGTTTCAGCACATAACAAACTTGGTTCAGGCAATGCAAGCTGAAACTCGGTCCAAAATTAAAATTGCAGTCTGTGCATGAATAAAACCTATTTTGCAACACAGAGAAACATATCTGAAGGTGTTAGAAGTGTTTTGCATGATTTTTGAAGTTAGAGCCTGAAATGTCATAAAACGACGTTTCAGCACATAACAAACTTGGTTCAGGCAATGCAAGCTGAAACTCGGTCCAAAATTAAAATTTCAGTCTGTGCATGAATAAAACCTATTTTGCAACACAGAGAAACATATCTGAAGGTGTTAGAAGTGTTTTGCATGATTTTTGAAGTTAGAGCCTGAAATGTCAGAAAACGGCGTTTCAGCACATAACAAACTTGATTCAGGCAATGCAAGCTGAAACTCGGTCCAAAATTAATATTGCAGTCTGTGCATGAATAAAACCTATTTTGCAACACAGAGAAACATATCTGGAAGTGTTAGAAGTGTTTTGCATGATTTTTGAAGTTAGAGCCTGAAATGTCAGAAAACGGCGTTTCAGCACATAACAAACTTGGTTCAGGCAATGCAAGCTGAAACTCGGTCCAAAATTAAAATTGCAGTCTGTGCATGAATAAAACCTATTTTGCAACACAGAGAAACATATCTGAAGGTGTTAGACGTGTTTTGCATGATTTTTGAAGTTAGAGCCTGAAATGTCAGAAAACGGCGTTTCAGCACATAACAAACTTGGTTCAGACAATGCAAGCTGAAACTGGGTCCAAAATTAAAATTGCAGTCTGTGCATGAATGAAACCTATTTTTTAACACAGAGAAACATATCTTAAGGTGTTAGAAGTGTTTTGCATGATTTTTTGAAGTTAGAGCCTGAAATGTCATAAAACGACGTTTCAGCACATAACAAACTTGGTTCAGGCAATGCAAGCTGAAACTCGGTCCAAAATTAAAATTGCAGTCTGTGCATGAATAAAACCTATTTTGCAACACAGAGAAACATATCTGAAGGTGTTAGAAGTGTTTTGCATGATTTTTGAAGTTAGAGCCTGAAATGTCATAAAACGACGTTTCAGCACATAACAAACTTGGTTCAGGCAATGCAAGCTGAAACTCGGTCCAAAATTAAAATTTCAGTCTGTGCATGAATAAAACCTATTTTGCAACACAGAGAAACATATCTGAAGGTGTTAGAAGTGTTTTGCATGATTTTTGAAGTTAGAGCCTGAAATGTCAGAAAACGGCGTTTCAGCACATAACAAACTTGGTTCAGGCAATGCAAGCTGAAACTCGGTCCAAAATTAATATTGCAGTCTGTGCATGAATAAAACCTATTTTGCAACACAGAGAAACATATCTGGAAGTGTTAGAAGTGTTTTGCATGATTTTTGAAGTTAGAGCCTGAAATGTCAGAAAACGGCGTTTCAGCACATAACAAACTTGGTTCAGGCAATGCAAGCTGAAACTCGGTCCAAAATTAAAATTGCAGTCTGTGCATGAATAAAACCTATTTTGCAACACAGAGAAACATATCTGAAGGTGTTAGAAGTGTTTTGCATGATTTTTTGAAGTTAGAGCCTGAAATGTCATAAAACGACGTTTCAGCACATAACAAACTTGGTTCAGGCAATGCAAGCTGAAACTCGGTCCAAAATTAAAATTGCAGTCTGTGCATGAATAAAACCTATTTTGCAACACAGAGAAACATATCTGAAGGTGTTAGAAGTGTTTTGCATGATTTTTGAAGTTAGAGCCTCAAATGTCAGAAAACGGCGTTTCAGCACATAACAAACTTGGTTCAGACAATGCAAGCTGAAACTCGGTCCAAAATTAAAATTGCAGTCTGTGCATGAATGAAACCTATTTTTTAACACAGAGAAACATATCTTAAGGTGTTAGAAGTGTTTTGCATGATTTTTGAAGTTAGAGCCTGAAATGTCAGAAAACAGCGTTTCAGCGCAGAACAAACTTGGTTCTGGCAATGCAAGCTGAAACTAGGTCCAAAATTAAAATTGCAGTCTGTGCATGAATAAAACCTATTTTGCAACACGCAGAAACATGTCTTAAGGTGTAAGAAGTGTTTTGCATGATTTTTGAAGTTAGAGCCTGATATGTCAGAAAACAGCGTTTCAGCACATAACAAACTTGGTTCAGGCAATGCAAGCTGAAACTCGGTCCAAAATTAAAATTGCAGTCTGTGCATGAATAAAACCTATTTTGCAAAACAGAGAAACATATCTGAAGGTGTTAGAAGTGTTTTGCATGATTTTTGAAGTTAGAGCCTGAAATGTCATAAAACGACGTTTCAGCACATAACAAACTTGGTTCAGGCAATGCAAGCTGAAACTCGGTCCAAAATTAAAATAGCAGTCTGTGCATGAAAAAAAAACCTATTTTGCAACACAGAGAAACATATCTGAAGGTGTTAGAAGTGTTTTGCATGATTTTTGAAGTTAGAGCCTGAAATGTCAAAAAACAGCGTTTCAGCGCAGAACAAACTTGGTTCTGGCAATGCAAGCTGAAACTCGGTCCAAAATTAAAATTGCAGTCTGTGCATGAATAAAACCTATTTTGCAACACGCAGAAACATGTCTAAAGGTGTAAGAAGTGTTTTGCATGATTTTTGAAGTTAGAGCCTGATATGTCAGAAAACAGCGTTTCAGCACATAACAAAATTGGTTCTGGCAATGCAAGCTGAAACTCGGTCCAAAATTAATATTGCAGTCTGTGCATGAATAAAACCTATTTTGCAACACAGAGAAACATATCTGAAGGTGTTAGACGTGTTTTGCATGATTTTTGAAGTTAGAGCCTGAAATGTCAGAAAACGGCGTTTCAGCACATAACAAACTTGGTTCAGACAATGCAAGCTGAAACTGGGTCCAAAATTAAAATTGCAGTCTGTGCATGAATGAAACCTATTTTTTAACACAGAGAAACATATCTTAAGGTGTTAGAAGTGTTTTGCATGATTTTTTGAAGTTAGAGCCTGAAATGTCATAAAACGACGTTTCAGCACATAACAAACTTGGTTCAGGCAATGCAAGCTGAAACTCGGTCCAAAATTAAAATTGCAGTCTGTGCATGAATAAAACCTATTTTGCAACACAGAGAAACATATCTGAAGGTGTTAGAAGTGTTTTGCATGATTTTTGAAGTTAGAGCCTGAAATGTCATAAAACGACGTTTCAGCACATAACAAACTTGGTTCAGGCAATGCAAGCTGAAACTCGGTCCAAAATTAAAATAGCAGTCTGTGCATGAATAAAACCTATTTTGCAACACAGAGAAACATATCTGAAGGTGTTAGAAGTGTTTTGCATGATTTTTGAAGTTAGAGCCTGAAATGTCAAAAAACAGCGTTTCAGCGCAGAACAAACTTGGTTCTGGCAATGCAAGCTGAAACTCGGTCCAAAATTAAAATTGCAGTCTGTGCATGAATAAAACCTATTTTGCAACACGCAGAAACATGTCTTAAGGTGTAAGAAGTGTTTTGCATGATTTTTGAAGTTAGAGCCTGATATGTCAGAAAACAGCGTTTCAGCACATAACAAAATTGGTTCTGGCAATGCAAGCTGAAACTCGGTCCAAAATTAATATTGCAGTCTGTGCATGAATAAAACCTATTTTGCAACACAGAGAAACATATCTGAAGGTGTTAGACGTGTTTTGCATGATTTTTGAAGTTAGAGCCTGAAATGTCAGAAAACGGCGTTTCAGCACATAACAAACTTGGTTCAGACAATGCAAGCTGAAACTGGGTCCAAAATTAAAATTGCAGTCTGTGCATGAATGAAACCTATTTTTTAACACAGAGAAACATATCTTAAGGTGTTAGAAGTGTTTTGCATGATTTTTTGAAGTTAGAGCCTGAAATGTCATAAAACGACGTTTCAGCACATAACAAACTTGGTTCAGGCAATGCAAGCTGAAACTCGGTCCAAAATTAAAATTGCAGTCTGTGCATGAATAAAACCTATTTTGCAACACAGAGAAACATATCTGAAGGTGTTAGAAGTGTTTTGCATGATTTTTGAAGTTAGAGCCTGAAATGTCATAAAACGACGTTTCAGCACATAACAAACTTGGTTCAGGCAATGCAAGCTGAAACTCGGTCCAAAATTAAAATTTCAGTCTGTGCATGAATAAAACCTATTTTGCAACACAGAGAAACATATCTGAAGGTGTTAGAAGTGTTTTGCATGATTTTTGAAGTTAGAGCCTGAAATGTCAGAAAACGGCGTTTCAGCACATAACAAACTTGATTCAGGCAATGCAAGCTGAAACTCGGTCCAAAATTAATATTGCAGTCTGTGCATGAATAAAACCTATTTTGCAACACAGAGAAACATATCTGGAAGTGTTAGAAGTGTTTTGCATGATTTTTGAAGTTAGAGCCTGAAATGTCAGAAAACGGCGTTTCAGCACATAACAAACTTGGTTCAGGCAATGCAAGCTGAAACTCGGTCCAAAATTAAAATTGCAGTCTGTGCATGAATAAAACCTATTTTGCAACACAGAGAAACATATCTGAAGGTGTTAGAAGTGTTTTGCATGATTTTTGAAGTTAGAGCCTGAAATGTCAAAAAACAGCGTTTCAGCGCAGAACAAACTTGGTTCTGGCAATGCAAGCTGAAACTCGGTCCAAAATTAAAATTGCAGTCTGTGCATGAATAAAACCTATTTTGCAACACAGAGAAACATGTCTTAAGGTGTAAGAAGTGTTTTGCATGATTTTTGAAGTTAGAGCCTGATATGTCAGAAAACAGCGTTTCAGCACATAACAAACTTGGTTCAGGCAATGCAAGCTGAAACTCGGTCCAAAATTAATATTGCAGTCTGTGCATGAATAAAACCTATTTTGCAACACAGAGAAACATATCTGGAGGTGTTAGAAGTGTTTTGCATGATTTTTGAAGTTAGAGCCTGAAATGTCAGAAAACGGCGTTTCAGCACATAACAAACTTGGTTCAGGCAATGCAAGCTGAAACTCGGTCCAAAATTAAAATTGCAGTCTGTGCATGAATAAAACCTATTTTGCAACACAGAGAAACATATCTTAACGTGTTAGAAGTGTTTTGCATGATTTTTGAAGTTAGAGCCTGATATGTCAGAAAACAGCGTTTCAGCACATAACAAAATTGGTTCTGGCAATGCAAGCTGAAACTCGGTCCAAAATTAATATTGCAGTCTGTGCATGAATAAAACCTATTTTGCAACACAGAGAAACATATCTGAAGGTGTTAGAAGTGTTTTGCATGATTTTTGAAGTTAGAGCCTGAAATGTCAGAAAACGGCGTTTCAGCACATAACAAACTTGGTTCAGACAATGCAAGCTGAAACTCGGTCCAAAATTAAAATTGCAGTCTGTGCATGAATGAAACCTATTTTTTAACACAGAGAAACATATCTTAAGGTGTTAGAAGTGTTTTGCATGATTTTTTGAAGTTAGAGCCTGAAATGTCATAAAACGACGTTTCAGCACATAACAAACTTGGTTCAGGCAATGCAAGCTGAAACTCGGTCCAAAATTAAAATTGCAGTCTGTGCATGAATAAAACCTATTTTGCAACACAGAGAAACATATCTGAAGGTGTTAGAAGTGTTTTGCATGATTTTTGAAGTTAGAGCCTGAAATGTCATAAAACGACGTTTCAGCACATAACAAACTTGGTTCAGGCAATGCAAGCTGAAACTCGGTCCAAAATTAAAATTTCAGTCTGTGCATGAATAAAACCTATTTTGCAACACAGAGAAACATATCTGAAGGTGTTAGAAGTGTTTTGCATGATTTTTGAAGTTAGAGCCTGAAATGTCAGAAAACGGCGTTTCAGCACATAACAAACTTGATTCAGGCAATGCAAGCTGAAACTCGGTCCAAAATTAATATTGCAGTCTGTGCATGAATAAAACCTATTTTGCAACACAGAGAAACATATCTGGAGGTGTTAGAAGTGTTTTGCATGATTTTTGAAGTTAGAGCCTGAAATGTCAGAAAACGGCGTTTCAGCACATAACAAACTTGGTTCAGGCAATGCAAGCTGAAACTCGGTCCAAAATTAAAATTGCAGTCTGTGCATGAATAAAACCTATTTTGCAACACAGAGAAACATATCTTAACGTGTTAGAAGTGTTTTGCATGATTTTTGAAGTTAGAGCCTGAAATGTCAGAAAACAGCGTTTCAGCACATAACAAAATTGGTTCTGGCAATGCAAGCTGAAACTCGGTCCAAAATTAATATTGCAGTCTGTGCATGAATAAAACCTATTTTGCAACACAGAGAAACATATCTGAAGGTGTTAGAAGTGTTTTGCATGATTTTTGAAGTTAGAGCCTGAAATGTCAGAAAACGGCGTTTCAGCACATAACAAACTTGGTTCAGACAATGCAAGCTGAAACTCGGTCCAAAATTAAAATTGCAGTCTGTGCATGAATGAAACCTATTTTTTAACACAGAGAAACATATCTTAAGGTGTTAGAAGTGTTTTGCATGATTTTTGAAGTTAGAGCCTGAAATGTCAGAAAACAGCGTTTCAGCGCAGAACAAACTTGGTTCTGGCAATGCAAGCTGAAACTCGGTCCAAAATTAAAATTGCAGTCTGTGCATGAATAAAACCTATTTTGCAACACGCAGAAACATGTCTTAAGGTGTAAGAAGTGTTTTGCATGATTTTTGAAGTTAGAGCCTGATATGTCAGAAAACAGCGTTTCAGCACATAACAAAATTGGTTCTGGCAATGCAAGCTGAAACTCGGTCCAAAATTAATATTGCAGTCTGTGCATGAATAAAACCTATTTTGCAACACAGAGAAACATATCTGAAGGTGTTAGAAGTGTTTTGCATGATTTTTGAAGTTAGAGCCTGAAATGTCAGAAAACGGCGTTTCAGCACATAACAAACTTGGTTCAGACAATGCAAGCTGAAACTGGGTCCAAAATTAAAATTGCAGTCTGTGCATGAATGAAACCTATTTTTTAACACAGAGAAACATATCTTAAGGTGTTAGAAGTGTTTTGCATGATTTTTTGAAGTTAGAGCCTGAAATGTCATAAAACGACGTTTCAGCACATAACAAACTTGGTTCAGGCAATGCAAGCTGAAACTCGGTCCAAAATTAAAATTGCAGTCTGTGCATGAATAAAACCTATTTTGCAACACAGAGAAACATATCTGAAGGTGTTAGAAGTGTTTTGCATGATTTTTGAAGTAAGAGCCTGAAATGTCATAAAACGACGTTTCAGCACATAACAAACTTGGTTCAGGCAATGCAAGCTGAAACTCGGTCCAAAATTAAAATTTCAGTCTGTGCATGAATAAAACCTATTTTGCAACACAGAGAAACATATCTGAAGGTGTTAGAAGTGTTTTGCATGATTTTTGAAGTTAGAGCCTGAAATGTCAGAAAACGGCGTTTCAGCACATAACAAACTTGGTTCAGACAATGCAAGCTGAAACTCGGTCCAAAATTAAAATTGCAGTCTGTGCATGAATGAAACCTATTTTTTAACACAGAGAAACATATCTTAAGGTGTTAGAAGTGTTTTGCATGATTTTTTGAAGTTAGAGCCTGAAATGTCATAAAACGACGTTTCAGCACATAACAAACTTGGTTCAGGCAATGCAAGCTGAAACTCGGTCCAAAATTAAAATTGCAGTCTGTGCATGAACAAAACCTATTTTGCAACACAGAGAAACATATCTGAAGGTGTTAGAAGTGTTTTGCATGATTTTTGAAGTTAGAGCCTGAAATGTCATAAAACGACGTTTCAGCACATAACAAACTTGGTTCAGGCAATGCAAGCTGAAACTCGGTCCAAAATTAAAATTTCAGTCTGTGCATGAATAAAACCTATTTTGCAACACAGAGAAACATATCTGAAGGTGTTAGAAGTGTTTTGCATGATTTTTGAAGTTAGAGCCTGAAATGTCAGAAAACGGCGTTTCAGCACATAACAAACTTGATTCAGGCAATGCAAGCTGAAACTCGGTCCAAAATTAATATTGCAGTCTGTGCATGAATAAAACCTATTTTTCAACACAGAGAAACATATCTGAAGGTGTTAGAAGTGTTTTGCATGATCTTTGAAGTTAGAGCCTGAAATGTCAGAAAACGGCGTTTCAGCACATAACAAACTTGGTTCAGACAATGCAAGCTGAAACTCGGTCCAAAATTAAAATTGCAGTCTGTGCATGAATGAAACCTATTTTTTAACACAGAGAAACATATCTTAAGGTGTTAGAAGTGTTTTGCATGATTTTTGAAGTTAGAGCCTGATATGTCAGAAAACAGCGTTTCAGCACATAACAAACTTGGTTCAGGCAATGCAAGCTGAAACTCGGTCCAAAATTAAAATTGCAGTCTGTGCATGAATAAAACCTATTTTGCAAAACAGAGAAACATATCTGAAGGTGTTAGAAGTGTTTTGCATGATTTTTGAAGTTAGAGCCTGAAATGTCATAAAACGACGTTTCAGCACATAACAAACTTGGTTCAGGCAATGCAAGCTGAAACTCGGTCCAAAATTAAAATAGCAGTCTGTGCATGAATAAAACCTATTTTGCAACACAGAGAAACATATCTGAAGGTGTTAGAAGTGTTTTGCATGATTTTTGAAGTTAGAGCCTGAAATGTCAAAAAACAGCGTTTCAGCGCAGAACAAACTTGGTTCTGGCAATGCAAGCTGAAACTCGGTCCAAAATTAAAATTGCAGTCTGTGCATGAATAAAACCTATTTTGCAACACAGAGAAACATGTCTTAAGGTGTAAGAAGTGTTTTGCATGATTTTTGAAGTTAGAGCCTGATATGTCAGAAAACAGCGTTTCAGCACATAACAAACTTGGTTCAGGCAATGCAAGCTGAAACTCGGTCCAAAATTAAAATTGCAGTCTGTGCATGAATAAAACCTATTTTGCAACACAGAGAAACATATCTGAAGGTGTTAGAAGTGTTTTGCATGATTTTTGAAGTTAGAGCCTGAAATGTCAGAAAACGGCGTTTCAGCACATAACAAACTTGGTTCAGGCAATGCAAGCTGAAACTCGGTCCAAAATTAAAATTGCAGTCTATGCATGAATAAAACCTATTTTGCAACACAGAGAAACATATCTGAAGGTGTTAGAAGTGTTTTGCATGATTTTTGAAGTTAGAACCTGAAATGTCAGAAAACGGCGTTTCAGCACATAACAAACTTGGTTCAGACAATGCAAGCTGAAACTCAGTCCAAAATTAATATTGCAGTCTGTGCATGAATAAAACCTATTTTGCAACACAGAGAAACATATCTGGAGGTGTTAGAAGTGTTTTGCATGATTTTTGAAGTTAGAGCCTGAAATGTCAGAAAACGGCGTTTCAGCACATAACAAACTTGGTTCAGGCAATGCAAGCTGAAACTCGGTCCAAAATTAAAATAGCAGTCTGTGCATGAATAAAACCTATTTTGCAACACAGAGAAACATATCTGAAGGTGTTAGAAGTGTTTTGCATGATTTTTGAAGTTAGAGCCTTAAATGTCATAAAACGACGTTTCAGCACATAACAAACTTGGTTCAGGCAATGCAAGCTGAAACTCGGTCCAAAATTAAAATTGCAGTCTGTGCATGAATAAAACCTATTTTGCAACACAGAGAAACATATCTGAAGGTGTTAGAAGTGTTTTGCATGATTTTTGAAGTTAGAGCCTGAAATGTCATAAAACGACGTTTCAGCACATAACAAACTTGGTTCAGGCAATGCAAGCTGAAACTCGGTCCAAAATTAAAATTTCAGTCTGTGCATGAATAAAACCTATTTTGCAACTTAGAGAAACATATCTGAAGGTGTTAGAAGTGTTTTGCATGATTTTTGAAGTTAGAGCCTGAAATGTCAGAAAACGGCGTTTCAGCACATAACAAACTTGGTTCAGGCAATGCAAGCTGAAACTCGGTCCGAAATTAATATTGCAGTCTGTGCATGAATAAAACCTATTTTGCAACAGAGAGAAACATATCTGGAGGTGTTAGAAGTGTTTTGCATGATTTTTGAAGTTAGAGCCTGAAATGTCAGAAAACGGCGTTTCAGCACATAACAAACTTGGTTCAGGCAATGCAAGCTGAAACTCGGTCCAAAATTAAAATTGCAGTCTGTGCATGAATAAAACCTATTTTGCAACACAGAGAAACATATCTGAAGGTGTTAGAAGTGTTTTGCATGATTTTTGAAGTTAGAGCCTGAAATGTCAGAAAACGGCGTTTCAGCACATAACAAACTTGGTTCAGACAATACAAGCTGAAACTCAGTCCAAAATTAAAATTGCAGTCTGTGCATGAATGAAACCTATTTTTTAACACAGAGAAACATATCTGAAGGTGTTAGAAGTGTTTTGCATGATTTTTGAAGTTAGAGCCTGAAATGTCAGAAAACAGCGTTTCAGCGCAGAACAAACTTGATTCAGGCAATGCAAGCTGAAACTCGGTCCAAAATTAATATTGCAGTCTGTGCATGAATAAAACCTATTTTGCAACACAGAGAAACATATCTGAAGGTGTTAGAAGTGTTTTGCATGATTTTTGAAGTTAGAGCCTGAAATGTCAGAAAACGGCGTTTCAGCACATAACAAACTTGGTTCAGGCAATGCAAGCTGAAACTCGGTCCAAAATTAAAATTGCAGTCTGTGCATGAATAAAACCTATTTTGCAACACAGAGAAACATATCTTAACGTGTTAGAAGTGTTTTGCATGATTTTTGAAGTTAGAGCCTGATATATCAGAAAACAGCGTTTCAGCACATAACAAAATTGGTTCTGGCAATGCAAGCTGAAACTCGGTCCAAAATTAATATTGCAGTCTGTGCATGAATAAAACCTATTTTGCAACACAGAGAAACATATCTGAAGGTGTTAGAAGTGTTTTGCATGATTTTTGAAGTTAGAGCCTGAAATGTCAGAAAACGGCGTTTCAGCACATAACAAACTTGGTTCAGACAATGCAAGCTGAAACTCGGTCCAAAATTAAAATTGCAGTCTGTGCATGAATGAAACCTATTTTTTAACACAGAGAAACATATCTTAAGGTGTTAGAAGTGTTTTGCATGATTTTTTGAAGTTAGAGCCTGAAATGTCATAAAACGACGTTTCAGCACATAACAAACTTGGTTCAGGCAATGCAAGCTGAAACTCGGTCCAAAATTAAAATTGCAGTCTGTGCATGAATAAAACCTATTTTGCAACACAGAGAAACATATCTGAAGGTGTTAGAAGTGTTTTGCATGATTTTTGAAGTTAGAGCCTGAAATGTCATAAAACGACGTTTCAGCACATAACAAACTTGGTTCAGGCAATGCAAGCTGAAACTCGGTCCAAAATTAAAATTTCAGTCTGTGCATGAATAAAACCTATTTTGCAACACAGAGAAACATATCTGAAGGTGTTAGAAGTGTTTTGCATGATTTTTGAAGTTAGAGCCTGAAATGTCAGAAAACGGCGTTTCAGCACATAACAAACTTGATTCAGGCAATGCAAGCTGAAACTCGGTCCAAAATTAATATTGCAGTCTGTGCATGAATAAAACCTATTTTGCAACACAGAGAAACATATCTGGAGGTGTTAGAAGTGTTTTGCATGATTTTTGAAGTTAGAGCCTGAAATGTCAGAAAACGGCGTTTCAGCACATAACAAACTTGGTTCAGGCAATGCAAGCTGAAACTCGGTCCAAAATTAAAATTGCAGTCTGTGCATGAATAAAACCTATTTTGCAACACAGAGAAACATATCTTAACGTGTTAGAAGTGTTTTGCATGATTTTTGAAGTTAGAGCCTGAAATGTCAGAAAACAGCGTTTCAGCACATAACAAAATTGGTTCTGGCAATGCAAGCTGAAACTCGGTCCAAAATTAATATTGCAGTCTGTGCATGAATAAAACCTATTTTGCAACACAGAGAAACATATCTGAAGGTGTTAGAAGTGTTTTGCATGATTTTTGAAGTTAGAGCCTCAAATGTCAGAAAACGGCGTTTCAGCACATAACAAACTTGGTTCAGACAATGCAAGCTGAAACTCGGTCCAAAATTAAAATTGCAGTCTGTGCATGAATGAAACCTATTTTTTAACACAGAGAAACATATCTTAAGGTGTTAGAAGTGTTTTGCATGATTTTTGAAGTTAGAGCCTGAAATGTCAGAAAACAGCGTTTCAGCGCAGAACAAACTTGGTTCTGGCAATGCAAGCTGAAACTCGGTCCAAAATTAAAATTGCAGTCTGTGCATGAATAAAACCTATTTTGCAACACGCAGAAACATGTCTTAAGGTGTAAGAAGTGTTTTGCATGATTTTTGAAGTTAGAGCCTGATATGTCAGAAAACAGCGTTTCAGCACATAACAAACTTGGTTCAGGCAATGCAAGCTGAAACTCGGTCCAAAATTAAAATTGCAGTCTGTGCATGAATAAAACCTATTTTGCAAAACAGAGAAACATATCTGAAGGTGTTAGAAGTGTTTTGCATGATTTTTGAAGTTAGAGCCTGAAATGTCATAAAACGACGTTTCAGCACATAACAAACTTGGTTCAGGCAATGCAAGCTGAAACTCGGTCCAAAATTAAAATAGCAGTCTGTGCATGAATAAAACCTATTTTGCAACACAGAGAAACATATCTGAAGGTGTTAGAAGTGTTTTGCATGATTTTTGAAGTTAGAGCCTGAAATGTCAAAAAACAGCGTTTCAGCGCAGAACAAACTTGGTTCTGGCAATGCAAGCTGAAACTCGGTCCAAAATTAAAATTGCAGTCTGTGCATGAATAAAACCTATTTTGCAACACGCAGAAACATGTCTTAAGGTGTAAGAAGTGTTTTGCATGATTTTTGAAGTTAGAGCCTGATATGTCAGAAAACAGCGTTTCAGCACATAACAAAATTGGTTCTGGCAATGCAAGCTGAAACTCGGTCCAAAATTAATATTGCAGTCTGTGCATGAATAAAACCTATTTTGCAACACAGAGAAACATATCTGAAGGTGTTAGACGTGTTTTGCATGATTTTTGAAGTTAGAGCCTGAAATGTCAGAAAACGGCGTTTCAGCACATAACAAACTTGGTTCAGACAATGCAAGCTGAAACTGGGTCCAAAATTAAAATTGCAGTCTGTGCATGAATGAAACCTATTTTTTAACACAGAGAAACATATCTTAAGGTGTTAGAAGTGTTTTGCATGATTTTTTGAAGTTAGAGCCTGAAATGTCATAAAACGACGTTTCAGCACATAACAAACTTGGTTCAGGCAATGCAAGCTGAAACTCGGTCCAAAATTAAAATTGCAGTCTGTGCATGAATAAAACCTATTTTGCAACACAGAGAAACATATCTGAAGGTGTTAGAAGTGTTTTGCATGATTTTTGAAGTTAGAGCCTGAAATGTCATAAAACGACGTTTCAGCACATAACAAACTTGGTTCAGGCAATGCAAGCTGAAACTCGGTCCAAAATTAAAATTTCAGTCTGTGCATGAATAAAACCTATTTTGCAACACAGAGAAACATATCTGAAGGTGTTAGAAGTGTTTTGCATGATTTTTGAAGTTAGAGCCTGAAATGTCAGAAAACGGCGTTTCAGCACATAACAAACTTGGTTCAGGCAATGCAAGCTGAAACTCGGTCCAAAATTAAAATTTCAGTCTGTGCATGAATAAAACCTATTTTGCAACACAGAGAAACATATCTGAAGGTGTTAGAAGTGTTTTGCATGATTTTTGAAGTTAGAGCCTGAAATGTCAGAAAACGGCGTTTCAGCACATAACAAACTTGATTCAGGCAATGCAAGCTGAAACTCGGTCCAAAATTAATATTGCAGTCTGTGCATGAATAAAACCTATTTTGCAACACAGAGAAACATATCTGGAGGTGTTAGAAGTGTTTTGCATGATTTTTGAAGTTAGAGCCTGAAATGTCAGAAAACGGCGTTTCAGCACATAACAAACTTGGTTCAGGCAATGCAAGCTGAAACTCGGTCCAAAATTAAAATTGCAGTCTGTGCATGAATAAAACCTATTTTGCAACACAGAGAAACATATCTTAACGTGTTAGAAGTGTTTTGCATGATTTTTGAAGTTAGAGCCTGAAATGTCAGAAAACAGCGTTTCAGCACATAACAAAATTGGTTCTGGCAATGCAAGCTGAAACTCGGTCCAAAATTAATATTGCAGTCTGTGCATGAATAAAACCTATTTTGCAACACAGAGAAACATATCTGAAGGTGTTAGAAGTGTTTTGCATGATTTTTGAAGTTAGAGCCTGAAATGTCAGAAAACGGCGTTTCAGCACATAACAAACTTGGTTCAGACAATGCAAGCTGAAACTCGGTCCAAAATTAAAATTGCAGTCTGTGCATGAATGAAACCTATTTTTTAACACAGAGAAACATATCTTAAGGTGTTAGAAGTGTTTTGCATGATTTTTGAAGTTAGAGCCTGAAATGTCAGAAAACAGCGTTTCAGCGCAGAACAAACTTGGTTCTGGCAATGCAAGCTGAAACTCGGTCCAAAATTAAAATTGCAGTCTGTGCATGAATAAAACCTATTTTGCAACACAGAGAAACATATCTTAACGTGTTAGAAGTGTTTTGCATGATTTTTGAAGTTAGAGCCTGAAATGTCAGAAAACAGCGTTTCAGCACATAACAAAATTGGTTCTGGCAATGCAAGCTGAAACTCGGTCCAAAATTAATATTGCAGTCTGTGCATGAATAAAACCTATTTTGCAACACAGAGAAACATATCTGAAGGTGTTAGAAGTGTTTTGCATGATTTTTGAAGTTAGAGCCTGAAATGTCAGAAAACGGCGTTTCAGCACATAACAAACTTGGTTCAGACAATGCAAGCTGAAACTCGGTCCAAAATTAAAATTGCAGTCTGTGCATGAATGAAACCTATTTTTTAACACAGAGAAACATATCTTAAGGTGTTAGAAGTGTTTTGCATGATTTTTGAAGTTAGAGCCTGAAATGTCAGAAAACGGCGTTTCAGCGCAGAACAAACTTGGTTCTGGCAATGCAAGCTGAAACTCGGTCCAAAATTAAAATTGCAGTCTGTGCATGAATAAAACCTATTTTGCAACACGCAGAAACATGTCTTAAGGTGTAAGAAGTGTTTTGCATGATTTTTGAAGTTAGAGCCTGATATGTCAGAAAACAGCGTTTCAGCACATAACAAACTTGGTTCAGGCAATGCAAGCTGAAACTCGGTCCAAAATTAAAATTGCAGTCTGTGCATGAATAAAACCTATTTTGCAAAACAGAGAAACATATCTGAAGGTGTTAGAAGTGTTTTGCATGATTTTTGAAGTTAGAGCCTGAAATGTCATAAAACGACGTTTCAGCACATAACAAACTTGGTTCAGGCAATGCAAGCTGAAACTCGGTCCAAAATTAAAATAGCAGTCTGTGCATGAATAAAACCTATTTTGCAACACAGAGAAACATATCTGAAGGTGTTAGAAGTGTTTTGCATGATTTTTGAAGTTAGAGACTGAAATGTCAAAAAACAGCGTTTCAGCGCAGAACAAACTTGGTTCTGACAATGCAAGCTGAAACTCGGTCCAAAATTAAAATTGCAGTCTGTGCATGAATAAAACCTATTTTGCAACACGCAGAAACATGTCTTAAGGTGTAAGAAGTGTTTTGCATGATTTTTGAAGTTAGAGCCTGATATGTCAGAAAACAGCGTTTCAGCACATAACAAAATTGGTTCTGGCAATGCAAGCTGAAACTCGGTCCAAAATTAATATTGCAGTCTGTGCATGAATAAAACCTATTTTGCAACACAGAGAAACATATCTGAAGGTGTTAGACGTGTTTTGCATGATTTTTGAAGTTAGAGCCTGAAATGTCAGAAAACGGCGTTTCAGCACATAACAAATTTGGTTCAGACAATGCAAGCTGAAACTGGGTCCAAAATTAAAATTGCAGTCTGTGCATGAATGAAACCTATTTTTTAACACAGAGAAACATATCTTAAGGTGTTAGAAGTGTTTTGCATGATTTTTTGAAGTTAGAGCCTGAAATGTCATAAAACGACGTTTCAGCACATAACAAACTTGGTTCAGGCAATGCAAGCTGAAACTCGGTCCAAAATTAAAATTGCAGTCTGTGCATGAATAAAACCTATTTTGCAAAACAGAGAAACATATCTGAAGGTGTTAGAAGTGTTTTGCATGATTTTTGAAGTTAGAGCCTGAAATGTCATAAAACGACGTTTCAGCACATAACAAACTTGGTTCAGGCAATGCAAGCTGAAACTCGGTCCAAAATTAAAATAGCAGTCTGTGCATGAATAAAACCTATTTTGCAACACAGAGAAACATATCTGAAGGTGTTAGAAGTGTTTTGCATGATTTTTGAAGTTAGAGCCTGAAATGTCAAAAAACAGCGTTTCAGCGCAGAACAAACTTGGTTCTGGCAATGCAAGCTGAAACTCGGTCCAAAATTAAAATTGCAGTCTGTGCATGAATAAAACCTATTTTGCAACACAGAGAAACATGTCTTAAGGTGTAAGAAGTGTTTTGCATGATTTTTGAAGTTAGAGCCTGATATGTCAGAAAACAGCGTTTCAGCACATAACAAACTTGGTTCAGGCAATGCAAGCTGAAACTCGGTCCAAAATTAAAATTGCAGTCTGTGCATGAATAAAACCTATTTTGCAACACGCAGAAACATGTCTTAAGGTGTAAGAAGTGTTTTGCATGATTTTTGAAGTTAGAGCCTGAAATGTCAGAAAACGGCGTTTCAGCACATAACAAACTTGGTTCAGGCAATGCAAGCTGAAACTCGGTCCAAAATTAAAATTGCAGTCTGTGCATGAATAAAACCTATTTTGCAACACAGAGAAACATATCTTAACGTGTTAGAAGTGTTTTGCATGATTTTTGAAGTTAGAGCCTGAAATGTCAGAAAACAGCGTTTCAGCACATAACAAAATTGGTTCTGGCAATGCAAGCTGAAACTCGGTCCAAAATTAATATTGCAGTCTGTGCATGAATAAAACCTATTTTGCAACACAGAGAAACATATCTGAAGGTGTTAGAAGTGTTTTGCATGATTTTTGAAGTTAGAGCCTGAAATGTCAGAAAACGGCGTTTCAGCACATAACAAACTTGGTTCAGACAATGCAAGCTGAAACTCGGTCCAAAATTAAAATTGCAGTCTGTGCATGAATGAAACCTATTTTTTAACACAGAGAAACATATCTTAAGGTGTTAGAAGTGTTTTGCATGATTTTTGAAGTTAGAGCCTGAAATGTCAGAAAACAGCGTTTCAGCGCAGAACAAACTTGGTTCTGGCAATGCAAGCTGAAACTCGGTCCAAAATTAAAATTGCAGTCTGTGCATGAATAAAACCTATTTTGCAACACAGAGAAACATATCTTAACGTGTTAGAAGTGTTTTGCATGATTTTTGAAGTTAGAGCC
Source organism: Garra rufa (assembly GCF_049309525.1). Lineage (NCBI taxonomy): Eukaryota > Metazoa > Chordata > Actinopteri > Cypriniformes > Cyprinidae > Garra > Garra rufa. The sequence goes on along the minus strand of NW_027394276.1, from coordinate 6,543,193 downwards.
TGAAATGTCAGAAAACAGCGTTTCAGCACATAACAAAATTGGTTCTGGCAATGCAAGCTGAAACTCGGTCCAAAATTAATATTGCAGTCTGTGCATGAATAAAACCTATTTTGCAACACAGAGAAACATATCTGAAGGTGTTAGAAGTGTTTTGCATGATTTTTGAAGTTAGAGCCTGAAATGTCAGAAAACGGCGTTTCAGCACATAACAAACTTGGTTCAGACAATGCAAGCTGAAACTCGGTCCAAAATTAAAATTGCAGTCTGTGCATGAATGAAACCTATTTTTTAACACAGAGAAACATATCTTAAGGTGTTAGAAGTGTTTTGCATGATTTTTGAAGTTAGAGCCTGAAATGTCAGAAAACGGCGTTTCAGCGCAGAACAAACTTGGTTCTGGCAATGCAAGCTGAAACTCGGTCCAAAATTAAAATTGCAGTCTGTGCATGAATAAAACCTATTTTGCAACACGCAGAAACATGTCTTAAGGTGTAAGAAGTGTTTTGCATGATTTTTGAAGTTAGAGCCTGATATGTCAGAAAACAGCGTTTCAGCACATAACAAACTTGGTTCAGGCAATGCAAGCTGAAACTCGGTCCAAAATTAAAATTGCAGTCTGTGCATGAATAAAACCTATTTTGCAAAACAGAGAAACATATCTGAAGGTGTTAGAAGTGTTTTGCATGATTTTTGAAGTTAGAGCCTGAAATGTCATAAAACGACGTTTCAGCACATAACAAACTTGGTTCAGGCAATGCAAGCTGAAACTCGGTCCAAAATTAAAATAGCAGTCTGTGCATGAATAAAACCTATTTTGCAACACAGAGAAACATATCTGAAGGTGTTAGAAGTGTTTTGCATGATTTTTGAAGTTAGAGACTGAAATGTCAAAAAACAGCGTTTCAGCGCAGAACAAACTTGGTTCTGACAATGCAAGCTGAAACTCGGTCCAAAATTAAAATTGCAGTCTGTGCATGAATAAAACCTATTTTGCAACACGCAGAAACATGTCTTAAGGTGTAAGAAGTGTTTTGCATGATTTTTGAAGTTAGAGCCTGATATGTCAGAAAACAGCGTTTCAGCACATAACAAAATTGGTTCTGGCAATGCAAGCTGAAACTCGGTCCAAAATTAATATTGCAGTCTGTGCATGAATAAAACCTATTTTGCAACACAGAGAAACATATCTGAAGGTGTTAGACGTGTTTTGCATGATTTTTGAAGTTAGAGCCTGAAATGTCAGAAAACGGCGTTTCAGCACATAACAAATTTGGTTCAGACAATGCAAGCTGAAACTGGGTCCAAAATTAAAATTGCAGTCTGTGCATGAATGAAACCTATTTTTTAACACAGAGAAACATATCTTAAGGTGTTAGAAGTGTTTTGCATGATTTTTTGAAGTTAGAGCCTGAAATGTCATAAAACGACGTTTCAGCACATAACAAACTTGGTTCAGGCAATGCAAGCTGAAACTCGGTCCAAAATTAAAATTGCAGTCTGTGCATGAATAAAACCTATTTTGCAAAACAGAGAAACATATCTGAAGGTGTTAGAAGTGTTTTGCATGATTTTTGAAGTTAGAGCCTGAAATGTCATAAAACGACGTTTCAGCACATAACAAACTTGGTTCAGGCAATGCAAGCTGAAACTCGGTCCAAAATTAAAATAGCAGTCTGTGCATGAATAAAACCTATTTTGCAACACAGAGAAACATATCTGAAGGTGTTAGAAGTGTTTTGCATGATTTTTGAAGTTAGAGCCTGAAATGTCAAAAAACAGCGTTTCAGCGCAGAACAAACTTGGTTCTGGCAATGCAAGCTGAAACTCGGTCCAAAATTAAAATTGCAGTCTGTGCATGAATAAAACCTATTTTGCAACACAGAGAAACATGTCTTAAGGTGTAAGAAGTGTTTTGCATGATTTTTGAAGTTAGAGCCTGATATGTCAGAAAACAGCGTTTCAGCACATAACAAACTTGGTTCAGGCAATGCAAGCTGAAACTCGGTCCAAAATTAAAATTGCAGTCTGTGCATGAATAAAACCTATTTTGCAACACAGAGAAACATATCTGAAGGTGTTAGAAGTGTTTTGCATGATTTTTGAAGTTAGAGCCTGAAATGTCAGAAAACGGCGTTTCAGCACATAACAAACTTGGTTCAGGCAATGCAAGCTGAAACTCGGTCCAAAATTAAAATTGCAGTCTATGCATGAATAAAACCTATTTTGCAACACAGAGAAAAATATCTGAAGGTGTTAGAAGTGTTTTGCATGATTTTTGAAGTTAGAACCTGAAATGTCAGAAAACGGCGTTTCAGCACATAACAAACTTGGTTCAGACAATGCAAGCTGAAACTCAGTCCAAAATTAATATTGCAGTCTGTGCATGAATAAAACCTATTTTGCAACACAGAGAAACATATCTGAAGGTGTTAGAAGTGTTTTGCATGATTTTTGAAGTTAGAGCCTGAAATGTCAGAAAACGGCGTTTCAGCACATAACAAACTTGGTTCAGGCAATGCAAGCTGAAACTCGGTCCAAAATTAAAATTGCAGTCTGTGCATGAATAAAACCTATTTTGCAACACAGAGAAACATATCTTAACGTGTTAGAAGTGTTTTGCATGATTTTTGAAGTTAGAGCCTGATATATCAGAAAACAGCGTTTCAGCACATAACAAAATTGGTTCTGGCAATGCAAGCTGAAACTCGGTCCAAAATTAATATTGCAGTCTGTGCATGAATAAAACCTATTTTGCAACACAGAGAAACATATCTGAAGGTGTTAGAAGTGTTTTGCATGATTTTTGAAGTTAGAGCCTGAAATGTCAGAAAACGGCGTTTCAGCACATAACAAACTTGGTTCAGACAATGCAAGCTGAAACTCGGTCCAAAATTAAAATTGCAGTCTGTGCATGAATGAAACCTATTTTTTAACACAGAGAAACATATCTTAAGGTGTTAGAAGTGTTTTGCATGATTTTTTGAAGTTAGAGCCTGAAATGTCATAAAACGACGTTTCAGCACATAACAAACTTGGTTCAGGCAATGCAAGCTGAAACTCGGTCCAAAATTAAAATTGCAGTCTGTGCATGAATAAAACCTATTTTGCAACACAGAGAAACATATCTGAAGGTGTTAGAAGTGTTTTGCATGATTTTTGAAGTTAGAGCCTGAAATGTCATAAAACGACGTTTCAGCACATAACAAACTTGGTTCAGGCAATGCAAGCTGAAACTCGGTCCAAAATTAAAATTTCAGTCTGTGCATGAATAAAACCTATTTTGCAACACAGAGAAACATATCTGAAGGTGTTAGAAGTGTTTTGCATGATTTTTGAAGTTAGAGCCTGAAATGTCAGAAAACGGCGTTTCAGCACATAACAAACTTGATTCAGGCAATGCAAGCTGAAACTCGGTCCAAAATTAATATTGCAGTCTGTGCATGAATAAAACCTATTTTGCAACACAGAGAAACATATCTGGAGGTGTTAGAAGTGTTTTGCATGATTTTTGAAGTTAGAGCCTGAAATGTCAGAAAACGGCGTTTCAGCACATAACAAACTTGGTTCAGGCAATGCAAGCTGAAACTCGGTCCAAAATTAAAATTGCAGTCTGTGCATGAATAAAACCTATTTTGCAACACAGAGAAACATATCTTAACGTGTTAGAAGTGTTTTGCATGATTTTTGAAGTTAGAGCCTGAAATGTCAGAAAACAGCGTTTCAGCACATAACAAAATTGGTTCTGGCAATGCAAGCTGAAACTCGGTCCAAAATTAATATTGCAGTCTGTGCATGAATAAAACCTATTTTGCAACACAGAGAAACATATCTGAAGGTGTTAGAAGTGTTTTGCATGATTTTTGAAGTTAGAGCCTCAAATGTCAGAAAACGGCGTTTCAGCACATAACAAACTTGGTTCAGACAATGCAAGCTGAAACTCGGTCCAAAATTAAAATTGCAGTCTGTGCATGAATGAAACCTATTTTTTAACACAGAGAAACATATCTTAAGGTGTTAGAAGTGTTTTGCATGATTTTTGAAGTTAGAGCCTGAAATGTCAGAAAACAGCGTTTCAGCGCAGAACAAACTTGGTTCTGGCAATGCAAGCTGAAACTCGGTCCAAAATTAAAATTGCAGTCTGTGCATGAATAAAACCTATTTTGCAACACGCAGAAACATGTCTTAAGGTGTAAGAAGTGTTTTGCATGATTTTTGAAGTTAGAGCCTGATATGTCAGAAAACAGCGTTTCAGCACATAACAAACTTGGTTCAGGCAATGCAAGCTGAAACTCGGTCCAAAATTAAAATTGCAGTCTGTGCATGAATAAAACCTATTTTGCAAAACAGAGAAACATATCTGAAGGTGTTAGAAGTGTTTTGCATGATTTTTGAAGTTAGAGCCTGAAATGTCATAAAACGACGTTTCAGCACATAACAAACTTGGTTCAGGCAATGCAAGCTGAAACTCGGTCCAAAATTAAAATAGCAGTCTGTGCATGAATAAAACCTATTTTGCAACACAGAGAAACATATCTGAAGGTGTTAGAAGTGTTTTGCATGATTTTTGAAGTTAGAGCCTGAAATGTCAAAAAACAGCGTTTCAGCGCAGAACAAACTTGGTTCTGGCAATGCAAGCTGAAACTCGGTCCAAAATTAAAATTGCAGTCTGTGCATGAATAAAACCTATTTTGCAACACGCAGAAACATGTCTTAAGGTGTAAGAAGTGTTTTGCATGATTTTTGAAGTTAGAGCCTGATATGTCAGAAAACAGCGTTTCAGCACATAACAAAATTGGTTCTGGCAATGCAAGCTGAAACTCGGTCCAAAATTAATATTGCAGTCTGTGCATGAATAAAACCTATTTTGCAACACAGAGAAACATATCTGAAGGTGTTAGACGTGTTTTGCATGTTTTTTGAAGTTAGAGCCTGAAATGTCAGAAAACGGCGTTTCAGCACATAACAAACTTGGTTCAGACAATGCAAGCTGAAACTGGGTCCAAAATTAAAATTGCAGTCTGTGCATGAATGAAACCTATTTTTTAACACAGAGAAACATATCTTAAGGTGTTAGAAGTGTTTTGCATGATTTTTTGAAGTTAGAGCCTGAAATGTCATAAAACGACGTTTCAGCACATAACAAACTTGGTTCAGGCAATGCAAGCTGAAACTCGGTCCAAAATTAAAATTGCAGTCTGTGCATGAATAAAACCTATTTTGCAACACAGAGAAACATATCTGAAGGTGTTAGAAGTGTTTTGCATGATTTTTGAAGTTAGAGCCTGAAATGTCATAAAACGACGTTTCAGCACATAACAAACTTGGTTCAGGCAATGCAAGCTGAAACTCGGTCCAAAATTAAAATTTCAGTCTGTGCATGAATAAAACCTATTTTGCAACACAGAGAAACATATCTGAAGGTGTTAGAAGTGTTTTGCATGATTTTTGAAGTTAGAGCCTGAAATGTCAGAAAACGGCGTTTCAGCACATAACAAACTTGGTTCAGGCAATGCAAGCTGAAACTCGGTCCAAAATTAAAATTTCAGTCTGTGCATGAATAAAACCTATTTTGCAACACAGAGAAACATATCTGAAGGTGTTAGAAGTGTTTTGCATGATTTTTGAAGTTAGAGCCTGAAATGTCAGAAAAAGGCGTTTCAGCACATAACAAACTTGATTCAGGCAATGCAAGCTGAAACTCGGTCCAAAATTAATATTGCAGTCTGTGCATGAATAAAACCTATTTTGCAACACAGAGAAACATATCTGGAGGTGTTAGAAGTGTTTTGCATGATTTTTGAAGTTAGAGCCTGAAATGTCAGAAAACGGCGTTTCAGCACATAACAAACTTGGTTCAGGCAATGCAAGCTGAAACTCGGTCCAAAATTAAAATTGCAGTCTGTGCATGAATAAAACCTATTTTGCAACACAGAGAAACATATCTTAACGTGTTAGAAGTGTTTTGCATGATTTTTGAAGTTAGAGCCTGAAATGTCAGAAAACAGCGTTTCAGCACATAACAAAATTGGTTCTGGCAATGCAAGCTGAAACTCGGTCCAAAATTAATATTGCAGTCTGTGCATGAATAAAACCTATTTTGCAACACAGAGAAACATATCTGAAGGTGTTAGAAGTGTTTTGCATGATTTTTGAAGTTAGAGCCTGAAATGTCAGAAAACGGCGTTTCAGCACATAACAAACTTGGTTCAGACAATGCAAGCTGAAACTCGGTCCAAAATTAAAATTGCAGTCTGTGCATGAATGAAACCTATTTTTTAACACAGAGAAACATATCGTAAGGTGTTAGAAGTGTTTTGCATGATTTTTGAAGTTAGAGCCTGAAATGTCAGAAAACAGCGTTTCAGCGCAGAACAAACTTGGTTCTGGCAATGCAAGCTGAAACTCGGTCCAAAATTAAAATTGCAGTCTGTGCATGAATAAAACCTATTTTGCAACACAGAGAAACATATCTTAACGTGTTAGAAGTGTTTTGCATGATTTTTGAAGTTAGAGCCTGAAATGTCAGAAAACAGCGTTTCAGCACATAACAAAATTGGTTCTGGCAATGCAAGCTGAAACTCGGTCCAAAATTAATATTGCAGTCTGTGCATGAATAAAACCTATTTTGCAACACAGAGAAACATATCTGAAGGTGTTAGAAGTGTTTTGCATGATTTTTGAAGTTAGAGCCTGAAATGTCAGAAAACGGCGTTTCAGCACATAACAAACTTGGTTCAGACAATGCAAGCTGAAACTCGGTCCAAAATTAAAATTGCAGTCTGTGCATGAATGAAACCTATTTTTTAACACAGAGAAACATATCTTAAGGTGTAAGAAGTGTTTTGCATGATTTTTGAAGTTAGAGCCTGATATGTCAGAAAACAGCGTTTCAGCACATAACAAACTTGGTTCAGGCAATGCAAGCTGAAACTCGGTCCAAAATTAAAATTGCAGTCTGTGCATGAATAAAACCTATTTTGCAAAACAGAGAAACATATCTGAAGGTGTTAGAAGTGTTTTGCATGATTTTTGAAGTTAGAGCCTGAAATGTCATAAAACGACGTTTCAGCACATAACAAACTTGGTTCAGGCAATGCAAGCTGAAACTCGGTCCAAAATTAAAATAGCAGTCTGTGCATGAATAAAACCTATTTTGCAACACAGAGAAACATATCTGAAGGTGTTAGAAGTGTTTTGCATGATTTTTGAAGTTAGAGACTGAAATGTCAAAAAACAGCGTTTCAGCGCAGAACAAACTTGGTTCTGACAATGCAAGCTGAAACTCGGTCCAAAATTAAAATTGCAGTCTGTGCATGAATAAAACCTATTTTGCAACACGCAGAAACATGTCTTAAGGTGTAAGAAGTGTTTTGCATGATTTTTGAAGTTAGAGCCTGATATGTCAGAAAACAGCGTTTCAGCACATAACAAAATTGGTTCTGGCAATGCAAGCTGAAACTCGGTCCAAAATTAATATTGCAGTCTGTGCATGAATAAAACCTATTTTGCAACACAGAGAAACATATCTGAAGGTGTTAGACGTGTTTTGCATGATTTTTGAAGTTAGAGCCTGAAATGTCAGAAAACGGCGTTTCAGCACATAACAAATTTGGTTCAGACAATGCAAGCTGAAACTGGGTCCAAAATTAAAATTGCAGTCTGTGCATGAATGAAACCTATTTTTTAACACAGAGAAACATATCTTAAGGTGTTAGAAGTGTTTTGCATGATTTTTTGAAGTTAGAGCCTGAAATGTCATAAAACGACGTTTCAGCACATAACAAACTTGGTTCAGGCAATGCAAGCTGAAACTCGGTCCAAAATTAAAATTGCAGTCTGTGCATGAATAAAACCTATTTTGCAAAACAGAGAAACATATCTGAAGGTGTTAGAAGTGTTTTGCATGATTTTTGAAGTTAGAGCCTGAAATGTCATAAAACGACGTTTCAGCACATAACAAACTTGGTTCAGGCAATGCAAGCTGAAACTCGGTCCAAAATTAAAATAGCAGTCTGTGCATGAATAAAACCTATTTTGCAACACAGAGAAACATATCTGAAGGTGTTAGAAGTGTTTTGCATGATTTTTGAAGTTAGAGCCTGAAATGTCAAAAAACAGCGTTTCAGCGCAGAACAAACTTGGTTCTGGCAATGCAAGCTGAAACTCGGTCCAAAATTAAAATTGCAGTCTGTGCATGAATAAAACCTATTTTGCAACACAGAGAAACATGTCTTAAGGTGTAAGAAGTGTTTTGCATGATTTTTGAAGTTAGAGCCTGATATGTCAGAAAACAGCGTTTCAGCACATAACAAACTTGGTTCAGGCAATGCAAGCTGAAACTCGGTCCAAAATTAAAATTGCAGTCTGTGCATGAATAAAACCTATTTTGCAACACAGAGAAACATATCTGAAGGTGTTAGAAGTGTTTTGCATGATTTTTGAAGTTAGAGCCTGAAATGTCAGAAAACGGCGTTTCAGCACATAACAAACTTGGTTCAGGCAATGCAAGCTGAAACTCGGTCCAAAATTAAAATTGCAGTCTATGCATGAATAAAACCTATTTTGCAACACAGAGAAAAATATCTGAAGGTGTTAGAAGTGTTTTGCATGATTTTTGAAGTTAGAACCTGAAATGTCAGAAAACGGCGTTTCAGCACATAACAAACTTGGTTCAGACAATGCAAGCTGAAACTCAGTCCAAAATTAATATTGCAGTCTGTGCATGAATAAAACCTATTTTGCAACACAGAGAAACATATCTGGAGGTGTTAGAAGTGTTTTGCATGATTTTTGAAGTTAGAGCCTGAAATGTCAGAAAACGGCGTTTCAGCACATAACAAACTTGGTTCAGGCAATGCAAGCTGAAACTCGGTCCAAAATTAAAATAGCAGTCTGTGCATGAATAAAACCTATTTTGCAACACAGAGAAACATATCTGAAGGTGTTAGAAGTGTTTTGCATGATTTTTGAAGTTAGAGCCTTAAATGTCATAAAACGACGTTTCAGCACATAACAAACTTGGTTCAGGCAATGCAAGCTGAAACTCGGTCCAAAATTAAAATTGCAGTCTGTGCATGAATAAAACCTATTTTGCAACACAGAGAAACATATCTGAAGGTGTTAGAAGTGTTTTGCATGATTTTTGAAGTTAGAGCCTGAAATGTCATAAAACGACGTTTCAGCACATAACAAACTTGGTTCAGGCAATGCAAGCTGAAACTCGGTCCAAAATTAAAATTTCAGTCTGTGCATGAATAAAACCTATTTTGCAACACAGAGAAACATATCTGAAGGTGTTAGAAGTGTTTTGCATGATTTTTGAAGTTAGAGCCTGAAATGTCAGAAAACGGCGTTTCAGCACATAACAAACTTGGTTCAGGCAATGCAAGCTGAAACTCGGTCCGAAATTAATATTGCAGTCTGTGCATGAATAAAACCTATTTTGCAACAGAGAGAAACATATCTGGAGGTGTTAGAAGTGTTTTGCATGATTTTTGAAGTTAGAGCCTGAAATGTCAGAAAACGGCGTTTCAGCACATAACAAACTTGGTTCAGGCAATGCAAGCTGAAACTCGGTCCAAAATTAAAATTGCAGTCTGTGCATGAATAAAACCTATTTTGCAACACAGAGAAACATATCTGAAGGTGTTAGAAGTGTTTTGCATGATTTTTGAAGTTAGAGCCTGAAATGTCAGAAAACGGCGTTTCAGCACATAACAAACTTGGTTCAGACAATACAAGCTGAAACTCAGTCCAAAATTAAAATTGCAGTCTGTGCATGAATGAAACCTATTTTTTAACACAGAGAAACATATCTGAAGGTGTTAGAAGTGTTTTGCATGATTTTTGAAGTTAGAGCCTGAAATGTCAGAAAACAGCGTTTCAGCGCAGAACAAACTTGATTCAGGCAATGCAAGCTGAAACTCGGTCCAAAATTAATATTGCAGTCTGTGCATGAATAAAACCTATTTTGCAACACAGAGAAACATATCTGAAGGTGTTAGAAGTGTTTTGCATGATTTTTGAAGTTAGAGCCTGAAATGTCAGAAAACGGCGTTTCAGCACATAACAAACTTGGTTCAGGCAATGCAAGCTGAAACTCGGTCCAAAATTAAAATTGCAGTCTGTGCATGAATAAAACCTATTTTGCAACACAGAGAAACATATCTTAACGTGTTAGAAGTGTTTTGCATGATTTTTGAAGTTAGAGCCTGATATATCAGAAAACAGCGTTTCAGCACATAACAAAATTGGTTCTGGCAATGCAAGCTGAAACTCGGTCCAAAATTAATATTGCAGTCTGTGCATGAATAAAACCTATTTTGCAATACAGAGAAACATATCTGAAGGTGTTAGAAGTGTTTTGCATGATTTTTGAAGTTAGAGCCTGAAATGTCAGAAAACGGCGTTTCAGCACATAACAAACTTGGTTCAGACAATGCAAGCTGAAACTCGGTCCAAAATTAAAATTGCAGTCTGTGCATGAATGAAACCTATTTTTTAACACAGAGAAACATATCTTAAGGTGTTAGAAGTGTTTTGCATGATTTTTTGAAGTTAGAGCCTGAAATGTCATAAAACGACGTTTCAGCACATAACAAACTTGGTTCAGGCAATGCAAGCTGAAACTCGGTCCAAAATTAAAATTGCAGTCTGTGCATGAATAAAACCTATTTTGCAACACAGAGAAACATATCTGAAGGTGTTAGAAGTGTTTTGCATGATTTTTGAAGTTAGAGCCTGAAATGTCATAAAACGACGTTTCAGCACATAACAAACTTGGTTCAGGCAATGCAAGCTGAAACTCGGTCCAAAATTAAAATTTCAGTCTGTGCATGAATAAAACCTATTTTGCAACACAGAGAAACATATCTGAAGGTGTTAGAAGTGTTTTGCATGATTTTTGAAGTTAGAGCCTGAAATGTCAGAAAACGGCGTTTCAGCACATAACAAACTTGATTCAGGCAATGCAAGCTGAAACTCGGTCCAAAATTAATATTGCAGTCTGTGCATGAATAAAACCTATTTTGCAACACAGAGAAACATATCTGGAGGTGTTAGAAGTGTTTTGCATGATTTTTGAAGTTAGAGCCTGAAATGTCAGAAAACGGCGTTTCAGCACATAACAAACTTGGTTCAGGCAATGCAAGCTGAAACTCGGTCCAAAATTAAAATTGCAGTCTGTGCATGAATAAAACCTATTTTGCAACACAGAGAAACATATCTTAACGTGTTAGAAGTGTTTTGCATGATTTTTGAAGTTAGAGCCTGAAATGTCAGAAAACAGCGTTTCAGCACATAACAAAATTGGTTCTGGCAATGCAAGCTGAAACTCGGTCCAAAATTAATATTGCAGTCTGTGCATGAATAAAACCTATTTTGCAACACAGAGAAACATATCTGAAGGTGTTAGAAGTGTTTTGCATGATTTTTGAAGTTAGAGCCTCAAATGTCAGAAAACGGCGTTTCAGCACATAACAAACTTGGTTCAGACAATGCAAGCTGAAACTCGGTCCAAAATTAAAATTGCAGTCTGTGCATGAATGAAACCTATTTTTTAACACAGAGAAACATATCTTAAGGTGTTAGAAGTGTTTTGCATGATTTTTGAAGTTAGAGCCTGAAATGTCAGAAAACAGCGTTTCAGCGCAGAACAAACTTGGTTCTGGCAATGCAAGCTGAAACTCGGTCCAAAATTAAAATTGCAGTCTGTGCATGAATAAAACCTATTTTGCAACACGCAGAAACATGTCTTAAGGTGTAAGAAGTGTTTTGCATGATTTTTGAAGTTAGAGCCTGATATGTCAGAAAACAGCGTTTCAGCACATAACAAACTTGGTTCAGGCAATGCAAGCTGAAACTCGGTCCAAAATTAAAATTGCAGTCTGTGCATGAATAAAACCTATTTTGCAAAACAGAGAAACATATCTGAAGGTGTTAGAAGTGTTTTGCATGATTTTTGAAGTTAGAGCCTGAAATGTCATAAAACGACGTTTCAGCACATAACAAACTTGGTTCAGGCAATGCAAGCTGAAACTCGGTCCAAAATTAAAATAGCAGTCTGTGCATGAATAAAACCTATTTTGCAACACAGAGAAACATATCTGAAGGTGTTAGAAGTGTTTTGCATGATTTTTGAAGTTAGAGCCTGAAATGTCATAAAACGACGTTTCAGCACATAACAAACTTGGTTCAGGCAATGCAAGCTGAAACTCGGTCCAAAATTAAAATTTCAGTCTGTGCATGAATAAAACCTATTTTGCAACACAGAGAAACATATCTGAAGGTGTTAGAAGTGTTTTGCATGATTTTTGAAGTTAGAGCCTGAAATGTCAGAAAACGGCGTTTCAGCACATAACAAACTTGATTCAGGCAATGCAAGCTGAAACTCGGTCCAAAATTAATATTGCAGTCTGTGCATGAATAAAACCTATTTTTCAACACAGAGAAACATATCTGAAGGTGTTAGAAGTGTTTTGCATGATTTTTGAAGTTAGAGCCTGAAATGTCAAAAAACAGCGTTTCAGCGCAGAACAAACTTGGTTCTGACAATGCAAGCTGAAACTCGGTCCAAAATTAAAATTGCAGTCTGTGCATGAATAAAACCTATTTTGCAACACGCAGAAACATGTCTTAAGGTGTAAGAAGTGTTTTGCATGATTTTTGAAGTTAGAGCCTGATATGTCAGAAAACAGCGTTTCAGCACATAACAAAATTGGTTCTGGCAATGCAAGCTGAAACTCGGTCCAAAATTAATATTGCAGTCTGTGCATGAATAAAACCTATTTTGCAACACAGAGAAACATATCTGAAGGTGTTAGACGTGTTTTGCATGATTTTTGAAGTTAGAGCCTGAAATGTCAGAAAACGGCGTTTCAGCACATAACAAATTTGGTTCAGACAATGCAAGCTGAAACTGGGTCCAAAATTAAAATTGCAGTCTGTGCATGAATGAAACCTATTTTTTAACACAGAGAAACATATCTTAAGGTGTTAGAAGTGTTTTGCATGATTTTTTGAAGTTAGAGCCTGAAATGTCATAAAACGACGTTTCAGCACATAACAAACTTGGTTCAGGCAATGCAAGCTGAAACTCGGTCCAAAATTAAAATTGCAGTCTGTGCATGAATAAAACCTATTTTGCAACACAGAGAAACATATCTGAAGGTGTTAGAAGTGTTTTGCATGATTTTTGAAGTTAGAGCCTGAAATGTCATAAAACGACGTTTCAGCACATAACAAACTTGGTTCAGGCAATGCAAGCTGAAACTCGGTCCAAAATTAAAATTTCAGTCTGTGCATGAATAAAACCTATTTTGCAACACAGAGAAACATATCTGAAGGTGTTAGAAGTGTTTTGCATGATTTTTGAAGTTAGAGCCTGAAATGTCAGAAAACGGCGTTTCAGCACATAACAAACTTGGTTCTGGCAATGCAAGCTGAAACTCGGTCCAAAATTAATATTGCAGTCTGTGCATGAATAAAACCTATTTTGCAACACAGAGAAACATATCTGGAAGTGTTAGAAGTGTTTTGCATGATTTTTGAAGTTAGAGCCTGAAATGTCAGAAAACGGCGTTTCAGCACATAACAAACTTGGTTCAGGCAATGCAAGCTGAAACTCGGTCCAAAATTAAAATTGCAGTCTGTGCATGAATAAAACCTATTTTGCAACACAGAGAAACATATCTGAAGGTGTTAGAAGTGTTTTGCATGATTTTTTGAAGTTAGAGCCTGAAATGTCATAAAACGACGTTTCAGCACATAACAAACTTGGTTCAGGCAATGCAAGCTGAAACTCGGTCCAAAATTAAAATTGCAGTCTGTGCATGAATAAAACCTATTTTGCAACACAGAGAAACATATCTGAAGGTGTTAGAAGTGTTTTGCATGATTTTTGAAGTTAGAGCCTCAAATGTCAGAAAACGGCGTTTCAGCACATAACAAACTTGGTTCAGACAATGCAAGCTGAAACTCGGTCCAAAATTAAAATTGCAGTCTGTGCATGAATGAAACCTATTTTTTAACACAGAGAAACATATCTTAAGGTGTTAGAAGTGTTTTGCATGATTTTTGAAGTTAGAGCCTGAAATGTCAGAAAACAGCGTTTCAGCGCAGAACAAACTTGGTTCTGGCAATGCAAGCTGAAACTCGGTCCAAAATTAAAATTGCAGTCTGTGCATGAATAAAACCTATTTTGCAACACGCAGAAACATGTCTTAAGGTGTAAGAAGTGTTTTGCATGATTTTTGAAGTTAGAGCCTGATATGTCAGAAAACAGCGTTTCAGCACATAACAAACTTGGTTCAGGCAATGCAAGCTGAAACTCGGTCCAAAATTAAAATTGCAGTCTGTGCATGAATAAAACCTATTTTGCAAAACAGAGAAACATATCTGAAGGTGTTAGAAGTGTTTTGCATGATTTTTGAAGTTAGAGCCTGAAATGTCATAAAACGACGTTTCAGCACATAACAAACTTGGTTCAGGCAATGCAAGCTGAAACTCGGTCCAAAATTAAAATAGCAGTCTGTGCATGAATAAAACCTATTTTGCAACACAGAGAAACATATCTGAAGGTGTTAGAAGTGTTTTGCATGATTTTTGAAGTTAGAGCCTGAAATGTCAAAAAACAGAGTTTCAGCGCAGAACAAACTTGGTTCTGGCAATGCAAGCTGAAACTCGGTCCAAAATTAAAATTGCAGTCTGTGCATGAATAAAACCTATTTTGCAACACGCAGAAACATGTCTTAAGGTGTAAGAAGTGTTTTGCATGATTTTTGAAGTTAGAGCCTGATATGTCAGAAAACAGCGTTTCAGCACATAACAAAATTGGTTCTGGCAATGCAAGCTGAAACTCGGTCCAAAATTAATATTGCAGTCTGTGCATGAATAAAACCTATTTTGCAACACAGAGAAACATATCTGAAGGTGTTAGACGTGTTTTGCATGATTTTTGAAGTTAGAGCCTGAAATGTCAGAAAACGGCGTTTCAGCACATAACAAACTTGGTTCAGACAATGCAAGCTGAAACTGGGTCCAAAATTAAAATTGCAGTCTGTGCATGAATGAAACCTATTTTTTAACACAGAGAAACATATCTTAAGGTGTTAGAAGTGTTTTGCATGATTTTTTGAAGTTAGAGCCTGAAATGTCATAAAACGACGTTTCAGCACATAACAAACTTGGTTCAGGCAATGCAAGCTGAAACTCGGTCCAAAATTAAAATTGCAGTCTGTGCATGAATAAAACCTATTTTGCAACACAGAGAAACATATCTGAAGGTGTTAGAAGTGTTTTGCATGATTTTTGAAGTTAGAGCCTGAAATGTCATAAAACGACGTTTCAGCACATAACAAACTTGGTTCAGGCAATGCAAGCTGAAACTCGGTCCAAAATTAAAATTTCAGTCTGTGCATGAATAAAACCTATTTTGCAACACAGAGAAACATATCTGAAGGTGTTAGAAGTGTTTTGCATGATTTTTGAAGTTAGAGCCTGAAATGTCAGAAAACGGCGTTTCAGCACATAACAAACTTGGTTCAGGCAATGCAAGCTGAAACTCGGTCCAAAATTAATATTGCAGTCTGTGCATGAATAAAACCTATTTTGCAACACAGAGAAACATATCTGGAAGTGTTAGAAGTGTTTTGCATGATTTTTGAAGTTAGAGCCTGAAATGTCAGAAAACGGCGTTTCAGCACATAACAAACTTGGTTCAGACAATGCAAGCTGAAACTCGGTCCAAAATTAAAATTGCAGTCTGTGCATGAATGAAACCTATTTTTTAACACAGAGAAACATATCTTAAGGTGTTAGAAGTGTTTTGCATGATTTTTTGAAGTTAGAGCCTGAAATGTCATAAAACGACTTTTCAGCACATAACAAACTTGGTTCAGGCAATGCAAGCTGAAACTCGGTCCAAAATTAAAATTGCAGTCTGTGCATGAATAAAACCTATTTTGCAACACAGAGAAACATATCTGAAGGTGTTAGAAGTGTTTTGCATGATTTTTGAAGTTAGAGCCTGAAATGTCATAAAACGACGTTTCAGCACATAACAAACTTGGTTCAGGCAATGCAAGCTGAAGCTCGGTCCAAAATTAAAATTTCAGTCTGTGCATGAATAAAACCTATTTTGCAACACAGAGAAACATATCTGAAGGTGTTAGAAGTGTTTTGCATGATTTTTGAAGTTAGAGCCTGAAATGTCAGAAAACGGCGTTTCAGCACATAACAAACTTGATTCAGGCAATGCAAGCTGAAACTCGGTCCAAAATTAATATTGCAGTCTGTGCATGAATAAAACCTATTTTGCAACACAGAGAAACATATCTGGAGGTGTTAGAAGTGTTTTGCATGATTTTTGAAGTTAGAGCCTGAAATGTCAGAAAACGGCGTTTCAGCACATAACAAACTTGGTTCAGGCAATGCAAGCTGAAACTCGGTCCAAAATTAAAATTGCAGTCTGTGCATGAATAAAACCTATTTTGCAACACAGAGAAACATATCTTAACGTGTTAGAAGTGTTTTGCATGATTTTTGAAGTTAGAGCCTGAAATGTCAGAAAACAGCGTTTCAGCACATAACAAAATTGGTTCTGGCAATGCAAGCTGAAACTCGGTCCAAAATTAATATTGCAGTCTGTGCATGAATAAAACCTATTTTGCAACACAGAGAAACATATCTGAAGGTGTTAGAAGTGTTTTGCATGATTTTTGAAGTTAGAGCCTCAAATGTCAGAAAACGGCGTTTCAGCACATAACAAACTTGGTTCAGACAATGCAAGCTGAAACTCGGTCCAAAATTAAAATTGCAGTCTGTGCATGAATGAAACCTATTTTTTAACACAGAGAAACATATCTTAAGGTGTTAGAAGTGTTTTGCATGATTTTTGAAGTTAGAGCCTGAAATGTCAGAAAACAGCGTTTCAGCGCAGAACAAACTTGGTTCTGGCAATGCAAGCTGAAACTCGGTCCAAAATTAAAATTGCAGTCTGTGCATGAATAAAACCTATTTTGCAACACGCAGAAACATGTCTTAAGGTGTAAGAAGTGTTTTGCATGATTTTTGAAGTTAGAGCCTGATATGTCAGAAAACAGCGTTTCAGCACATAACAAACTTGGTTCAGGCAATGCAAGCTGAAACTCGGTCCAAAATTAAAATTGCAGTCTGTGCATGAATAAAACCTATTTTGCAAAACAGAGAAACATATCTGAAGGTGTTAGAACTGTTTTGCATGATTTTTGAAGTTAGAGCCTGAAATGTCATAAAACGACGTTTCAGCACATAACAAACTTGGTTCAGGCAATGCAAGCTGAAACTCGGTCCAAAATTAAAATAGCAGTCTGTGCATGAATAAAACCTATTTTGCAACACAGAGAAACATATCTGAAGGTGTTAGAAGTGTTTTGCATGATTTTTGAAGTTAGAGCCTGAAATGTCAAAAAACAGCGTTTCAGCGCAGAACAAACTTGGTTCTGGCAATGCAAGCTGAAACTCGGTCCAAAATTAAAATTGCAGTCTGTGCATGAATAAAACCTATTTTGCAACACGCAGAAACATGTCTTAAGGTGTAAGAAGTGTTTTGCATGATTTTTGAAGTTAGAGCCTGATATGTCAGAAAACAGCGTTTCAGCACATAACAAAATTGGTTCTGGCAATGCAAGCTGAAACTCGGTCCAAAATTAATATTGCAGTCTGTGCATGAATAAAACCTATTTTGCAACACAGAGAAACATATCTGAAGGTGTTAGACGTGTTTTGCATGATTTTTGAAGTTAGAGCCTGAAATGTCAGAAAACGGCGTTTCAGCACATAACAAACTTGGTTCAGACAATGCAAGCTGAAACTGGGTCCAAAATTAAAATTGCAGTCTGTGCATGAATGAAACCTATTTTTTAACACAGAGAAACATATCTTAAGGTGTTAGAAGTGTTTTGCATGATTTTTTGAAGTTAGAGCCTGAAATGTCATAAAACGACGTTTCAGCACATAACAAACTTGGTTCAGGCAATGCAAGCTGAAACTCGGTCCAAAATTAAAATTGCAGTCTGTGCATGAATAAAACCTATTTTGCAACACAGAGAAACATATCTGAAGGTGTTAGAAGTGTTTTGCATGATTTTTGAAGTTAGAGCCTGAAATGTCATAAAACGACGTTTCAGCACATAACAAACTTGGTTCAGGCAATGCAAGCTGAAACTCGGTCCAAAATTAAAATTTCAGTCTGTGCATGAATAAAACCTATTTTGCAACACAGAGAAACATATCTGAAGGTGTTAGAAGTGTTTTGCATGATTTTTGAAGTTAGAGCCTGAAATGTCAGAAAACGGCGTTTCAGCACATAACAAACTTGGTTCAGGCAATGCAAGCTGAAACTCGGTCCAAAATTAATATTGCAGTCTGTGCATGAATAAAACCTATTTTGCAACACAGAGAAACATATCTGGAAGTGTTAGAAGTGTTTTGCATGATTTTTGAAGTTAGAGCCTGAAATGTCAGAAAACGGCGTTTCAGCACATAACAAACTTGGTTCAGGCAATGCAAGCTGAAACTCGGTCCAAAATTAAAATTGCAGTCTGTGCATGAATAAAACCTATTTTGCAACACAGAGAAACATATCTGAAGGTGTTAGAAGTGTTTTGCATGATTTTTGAAGTTAGAGCCTGAAATGTCAAAAAACAGCGTTTCAGCGCAGAACAAACTTGGTTCTGGCAATGCAAGCTGAAACTCGGTCCAAAATTAAAATTGCAGTCTGTGCATGAATAAAACCTATTTTGCAACACAGAGAAACATGTCTTAAGGTGTAAGAAGTGTTTTGCATGATTTTTGAAGTTAGAGCCTGATATGTCAGAAAACAGCGTTTCAGCACATAACAAACTTGGTTCAGGCAATGCAAGCTGAAACTCGGTCCAAAATTAAAATTGCAGTCTGTGCATGAATAAAACCTATTTTGCAACACAGAGAAACATATCTGAAGGTGTTAGAAGTGTTTTGCATGATTTTTGAAGTTAGAGCCTGAAATGTCAGAAAACGGCGTTTCAGCACATAACAAACTTGGTTCAGGCAATGCAAGCTGAAACTCGGTCCAAAATTAAAATTGCAGTCTATGCATGAATAAAACCTATTTTGCAACACAGAGAAACATATCTGAAGGTGTTAGAAGTGTTTTGCATGATTTTTGAAGTTAGAGCCTGAAATGTCAGAAAACGGCGTTTCAGCACATAACAAACTTGGTTCAGACAATGCAAGCTGAAACTCAGTCCAAAATTAATATTGCAGTCTGTGCATGAATAAAACCTATTTTGCAACACAGAGAAACATATCTGGAGGTGTTAGAAGTGTTTTGCATGATTTTTGAAGTTAGAGCCTGAAATGTCAGAAAACGGCGTTTCAGCACATAACAAACTTGGTTCAGGCAATGCAAGCTGAAACTCGGTCCAAAATTAAAATTGCAGTCTGTGCATGAATAAAACCTATTTTGCAACACAGAGAAACATATCTGAAGGTGTTAGAAGTGTTTTGCATGATTTTTGAAGTTAGAGCCTGAAATGTCAGAAAACGGCGTTTCAGCAAATAACAAACTTGGTTCAGGCAATGCAAGCTGAAACTCGGTCCAAAATTAAAATTGCAGTCTATGCATGAATAAAACCTATTTTGCAACACAGAGAAACATATCTGAAGGTGTTAGAAGTGTTTTGCATGATTTTTGAAGTTAGAACCTGAAATGTCAGAAAACGGCGTTTCAGCACATAACAAACTTGGTTCAGACAATGCAAGCTGAAACTCAGTCCAAAATTAATATTGCAGTCTGTGCATGAATAAAACCTATTTTGCAACACAGAGAAACATATCTGGAGGTGTTAGAAGTGTTTTGCATGATTTTTGAAGTTAGAGCCTGAAATGTCAGAAAACGGCGTTTCAGCACATAACAAACTTGGTTCAGGCAATGCAAGCTGAAACTCGGTCCAAAATTAAAATAGCAGTCTGTGCATGAATAAAACCTATTTTGCAACACAGAGAAACATATCTGAAGGTGTTAGAAGTGTTTTGCATGATTTTTGAAGTTAGAGCCTTAAATGTCAAAAAACAGCGTTTCAGCGCAGAACAAACTTGGTTCTGGCAATGCAAGCTGAAACTCGGTCCAAAATTAAAATTGCAGTCTGTGCATGAATAAAACCTATTTTGCAACACAGAGAAACATGTCTTAAGGTGTAAGAAGTGTTTTGCATGATTTTTGAAGTTAGAGCCTGATATGTCAGAAAACAGCGTTTCAGCACATAACAAACTTGGTTCAGGCAATGCAAGCTGAAACTCGGTCCAAAATTAATATTGCAGTCTGTGCATGAATAAAACCTATTTTGCAACACAGAGAAACATATCTGGAGGTGTTAGAAGTGTTTTGCATGATTTTTGAAGTTAGAGCCTGAAATGTCAGAAAACGGCGTTTCAGCACATAACAAACTTGGTTCAGGCAATGCAAGCTGAAACTCGGTCCAAAATTAAAATTGCAGTCTGTGCATGAATAAAACCTATTTTGCAACACAGAGAAACATATCTTAACGTGTTAGAAGTGTTTTGCATGATTTTTGAAGTTAGAGCCTGATATGTCAGAAAACAGCGTTTCAGCACATAACAAAATTGGTTCTGGCAATGCAAGCTGAAACTCGGTCCAAAATTAATATTGCAGTCTGTGCATGAATAAAACCTATTTTGCAACACAGAGAAACATATCTGAAGGTGTTAGAAGTGTTTTGCATGATTTTTGAAGTTAGAGCCTGAAATGTCAGAAAACGGCGTTTCAGCACATAACAAACTTGGTTCAGACAATGCAAGCTGAAACTCGGTCCAAAATTAAAATTGCAGTCTGTGCATGAATGAAACCTATTTTTTAACACAGAGAAACATATCTTAAGGTGTTAGAAGTGTTTTGCATGATTTTTTGAAGTTAGAGCCTGAAATGTCATAAAACGACGTTTCAGCACATAACAAACTTGGTTCAGGCAATGCAAGCTGAAACTCGGTCCAAAATTAAAATTTCAGTCTGTGCATGAATAAAACCTATTTTGCAACACAGAGAAACATATCTGAAGGTGTTAGAAGTGTTTTGCATGATTTTTGAAGTTAGAGCCTGAAATGTCAGAAAACGGCGTTTCAGCACATAACAAACTTGATTCAGGCAATGCAAGCTGAAACTCGGTCCAAAATTAATATTGCAGTCTGTGCATGAATAAAACCTATTTTGCAACACAGAGAAACATATCTGGAGGTGTTAGAAGTGTTTTGCATGATTTTTGAAGTTAGAGCCTGAAATGTCAGAAAACGGCGTTTCAGCACATAACAAACTTGGTTCAGGCAATGCAAGCTGAAACTCGGTCCAAAATTAATATTGCAGTCTGTGCATGAATAAAACCTATTTTGCAACACAGAGAAACATATCTGGAAGTGTTAGAAGTGTTTTGCATGATTTTTGAAGTTAGAGCCTGAAATGTCAGAAAACGGCGTTTCAGCACATAACAAACTTGGTTCAGGCAATGCAAGCTGAAACTCGGTCCAAAATTAAAATTGCAGTCTGTGCATGAATAAAACCTATTTTGCAACACAGAGAAACATATCTGAAGGTGTTAGAAGTGTTTTGCATGATTTTTGAAGTTAGAGCCTGAAATGTCAAAAAACAGCGTTTCAGCGCAGAACAAACTTGGTTCTGGCAATGCAAGCTGAAACTCGGTCCAAAATTAAAATTGCAGTCTGTGCATGAATAAAACCTATTTTGCAACACAGAGAAACATGTCTTAAGGTGTAAGAAGTGTTTTGCATGATTTTTGAAGTTAGAGCCTGATATGTCAGAAAACAGCGTTTCAGCACATAACAAACTTGGTTCAGGCAATGCAAGCTGAAACTCGGTCCAAAATTAAAATTGCAGTCTGTGCATGAATAAAACCTATTTTGCAACACAGAGAAACATATCTGAAGGTGTTAGAAGTGTTTTGCATGATTTTTGAAGTTAGAGCCTGAAATGTCAGAAAACGGCGTTTCAGCACATAACAAACTTGGTTCAGGCAATGCAAGCTGAAACTCGGTCCAAAATTAAAATTGCAGTCTATGCATGAATAAAACCTATTTTGCAACACAGAGAAACATATCTGAAGGTGTTAGAAGTGTTTTGCATGATTTTTGAAGTTAGAGCCTGAAATGTCAGAAAACGGCGTTTCAGCACATAACAAACTTGGTTCAGACAATGCAAGCTGAAACTCAGTCCAAAATTAATATTGCAGTCTGTGCATGAATAAAACCTATTTTGCAACACAGAGAAACATATCTGGAGGTGTTAGAAGTGTTTTGCATGATTTTTGAAGTTAGAGCCTGAAATGTCAGAAAACGGCGTTTCAGCACATAACAAACTTGGTTCAGGCAATGCAAGCTGAAACTCGGTCCAAAATTAAAATTGCAGTCTGTGCATGAATAAAACCTATTTTGCAACACAGAGAAACATATCTGAAGGTGTTAGAAGTGTTTTGCATGATTTTTGAAGTTAGAGCCTGAAATGTCAGAAAACGGCGTTTCAGCAAATAACAAACTTGGTTCAGGCAATGCAAGCTGAAACTCGGTCCAAAATTAAAATTGCAGTCTATGCATGAATAAAACCTATTTTGCAACACAGAGAAACATATCTGAAGGTGTTAGAAGTGTTTTGCATGATTTTTGAAGTTAGAACCTGAAATGTCAGAAAACGGCGTTTCAGCACATAACAAACTTGGTTCAGACAATGCAAGCTGAAACTCAGTCCAAAATTAATATTGCAGTCTGTGCATGAATAAAACCTATTTTGCAACACAGAGAAACATATCTGGAGGTGTTAGAAGTGTTTTGCATGATTTTTGAAGTTAGAGCCTGAAATGTCAGAAAACGGCGTTTCAGCACATAACAAACTTGGTTCAGGCAATGCAAGCTGAAACTCGGTCCAAAATTAAAATAGCAGTCTGTGCATGAATAAAACCTATTTTGCAACACAGAGAAACATATCTGAAGGTGTTAGAAGTGTTTTGCATGATTTTTGAAGTTAGAGCCTTAAATGTCAAAAAACAGCGTTTCAGCGCAGAACAAACTTGGTTCTGGCAATGCAAGCTGAAACTCGGTCCAAAATTAAAATTGCAGTCTGTGCATGAATAAAACCTATTTTGCAACACAGAGAAACATGTCTTAAGGTGTAAGAAGTGTTTTGCATGATTTTTGAAGTTAGAGCCTGATATGTCAGAAAACAGCGTTTCAGCACATAACAAACTTGGTTCAGGCAATGCAAGCTGAAACTCGGTCCAAAATTAATATTGCAGTCTGTGCATGAATAAAACCTATTTTGCAACACAGAGAAACATATCTGGAGGTGTTAGAAGTGTTTTGCATGATTTTTGAAGTTAGAGCCTGAAATGTCAGAAAACGGCGT
This sequence comes from Garra rufa, assembly GCF_049309525.1. NCBI lineage: Eukaryota > Metazoa > Chordata > Actinopteri > Cypriniformes > Cyprinidae > Garra > Garra rufa. The sequence goes on along the minus strand of NW_027394276.1, from coordinate 6,519,753 downwards.
TTCAGCACATAACAAACTTGGTTCAGGCAATGCAAGCTGAAACTCGGTCCAAAATTAAAATTGCAGTCTGTGCATGAATAAAACCTATTTTGCAACACAGAGAAACATATCTTAACGTGTTAGAAGTGTTTTGCATGATTTTTGAAGTTAGAGCCTGATATGTCAGAAAACAGCGTTTCAGCACATAACAAAATTGGTTCTGGCAATGCAAGCTGAAACTCGGTCCAAAATTAATATTGCAGTCTGTGCATGAATAAAACCTATTTTGCAACACAGAGAAACATATCTGAAGGTGTTAGAAGTGTTTTGCATGATTTTTGAAGTTAGAGCCTGAAATGTCAGAAAACGGCGTTTCAGCACATAACAAACTTGGTTCAGACAATGCAAGCTGAAACTCGGTCCAAAATTAAAATTGCAGTCTGTGCATGAATGAAACCTATTTTTTAACACAGAGAAACATATCTTAAGGTGTTAGAAGTGTTTTGCATGATTTTTTGAAGTTAGAGCCTGAAATGTCATAAAACGACGTTTCAGCACATAACAAACTTGGTTCAGGCAATGCAAGCTGAAACTCGGTCCAAAATTAAAATTTCAGTCTGTGCATGAATAAAACCTATTTTGCAACACAGAGAAACATATCTGAAGGTGTTAGAAGTGTTTTGCATGATTTTTGAAGTTAGAGCCTGAAATGTCAGAAAACGGCGTTTCAGCACATAACAAACTTGATTCAGGCAATGCAAGCTGAAACTCGGTCCAAAATTAATATTGCAGTCTGTGCATGAATAAAACCTATTTTGCAACACAGAGAAACATATCTGGAGGTGTTAGAAGTGTTTTGCATGATTTTTGAAGTTAGAGCCTGAAATGTCAGAAAACGGCGTTTCAGCACATAACAAACTTGGTTCAGGCAATGCAAGCTGAAACTCGGTCCAAAATTAAAATTGCAGTCTGTGCATGAATAAAACCTATTTTGCAACACAGAGAAACATATCTTAACGTGTTAGAAGTGTTTTGCATGATTTTTGAAGTTAGAGCCTGAAATGTCAGAAAACAGCGTTTCAGCACATAACAAAATTGGTTCTGGCAATGCAAGCTGAAACTCGGTCCAAAATTAATATTGCAGTCTGTGCATGAATAAAACCTATTTTGCAACACAGAGAAACATATCTGAAGGTGTTAGAAGTGTTTTGCATGATTTTTGAAGTTAGAGCCTGAAATGTCAGAAAACGGCGTTTCAGCACATAACAAACTTGGTTCAGACAATGCAAGCTGAAACTCGGTCCAAAATTAAAATTGCAGTCTGTGCATGAATGAAACCTATTTTTTAACACAGAGAAACATATCTTAAGGTGTTAGAAGTGTTTTGCATGATTTTTGAAGTTAGAGCCTGATATGTCAGAAAACAGCGTTTCAGCACATAACAAAATTGGTTCTGGCAATGCAAGCTGAAACTCGGTCCAAAATTAAAATTGCAGTCTGTGCATGAATAAAACCTATTTTGCAACACAGAGAAACATATCTGAAGGTGTTAGAAGTGTTTTGCATGATTTTTTGAAGTTAGAGCCTGAATGTCATAAAACGACGTTTCAGCACATAACAAACTTGGTTCAGGCAATGCAAGCTGAAACTCGGTCCAAAATTAAAATTGCAGTCTGTGCATGAATAAAACCTATTTTGCAACACAGAGAAACATATCTGAAGGTGTTAGAAGTGTTTTGCATGATTTTTGAAGTAAGAGCCTGAAATGTCATAAAACGACGTTTCAGCACATAACAAACTTGGTTCAGGCAATGCAAGCTGAAACTCGGTCCAAAATTAAAATTTCAGTCTGTGCATGAATAAAACCTATTTTGCAACACAGAGAAACATATCTGAAGGTGTAAGAAGTGTTTTGCATGATTTTTGAAGTTAGAGCCTGAAATGTCAGAAAACGGCGTTTCAGCACATAACAAACTTGGTTCAGACAATGCAAGCTGAAACTCGGTCCAAAATTAAAATTGCAGTCTGTGCATGAATGAAACCTATTTTTTAACACAGAGAAACATATCTTAAGGTGTTAGAAGTGTTTTGCATGATTTTTTGAAGTTAGAGCCTGAAATGTCATAAAACGACGTTTCAGCACATAACAAACTTGGTTCAGGCAATGCAAGCTGAAACTCGGTCCAAAATTAAAATTGCAGTCTGTGCATGAAAAAAACCTATTTTGCAACACAGAGAAACATATCTGAAGGTGTTAGAAGTGTTTTGCATGATTTTTGAAGTTAGAGCCTGAAATGTCATAAAACGACGTTTCAGCACATAACAAACTTGGTTCAGGCAATGCAAGCTGAAACTCGGTCCAAAATTAAAATTTCAGTCTGTGCATGAATAAAACCTATTTTGCAACACAGAGAAACATATCTGAAGGTGTTAGAAGTGTTTTGCATGATTTTTGAAGTTAGAGCCTGAAATGTCAGAAAACGGCGTTTCAGCACATAACAAACTTGATTCAGGCAATGCAAGCTGAAACTCGGTCCAAAATTAATATTGCAGTCTGTGCATGAATAAAACCTATTTTTCAACACAGAGAAACATATCTGAAGGTGTTAGAAGTGTTTTGCATGATTTTTGAAGTTAGAGCCTGAAATGTCATAAAACGACGTTTCAGCACATAACAAACTTGGTTCAGGCAATGCAAGCTGAAACTCGGTCCAAAATTAAAATTTCAGTCTGTGCATGAATAAAACCTATTTTGCAACACAGAGAAACATATCTGAAGGTGTTAGAAGTGTTTTGCATGATTTTTGAAGTTAGAGCCTGAAATGTCAGAAAACGGCGTTTCAGCACATAACAAACTTGATTCAGGCAATGCAAGCTGAAACTCGGTCCAAAATTAATATTGCAGTCTGTGCATGAATAAAACCTATTTTGCAACACAGAGAAACATATCTGGAGGTGTTAGAAGTGTTTTGCATGATTTTTGAAGTTAGAGCCTGAAATGTCAGAAAACGGCGTTTCAGCACATAACAAACTTGGTTCAGGCAATGCAAGCTGAAACTCGGTCCAAAATTAAAATTGCAGTCTGTGCATGAATAAAACCTATTTTGCAACACAGAGAAACATATCTTAACGTGTTAGAAGTGTTTTGCATGATTTTTGAAGTTAGAGCCTGAAATGTCAGAAAACAGCGTTTCAGCACATAACAAAATTGGTTCTGGCAATGCAAGCTGAAACTCGGTCCAAAATTAATATTGCAGTCTGTGCATGAATAAAACCTATTTTGCAACACAGAGAAACATATCTGAAGGTGTTAGAAGTGTTTTGCATGATTTTTGAAGTTAGAGCCTGAAATGTCAGAAAACGGCGTTTCAGCACATAACAAACTTGGTTCAGACAATGCAAGCTGAAACTCGGTCCAAAATTAAAATTGCAGTCTGTACATGAATGAAACCTATTTTTTAACACAGAGAAACATATCTTAAGGTGTTAGAAGTGTTTTGCATGATTTTTGAAGTTAGAGCCTGATATGTCAGAAAACAGCGTTTCAGCACATAACAAAATTGGTTCTGGCAATGCAAGCTGAAACTCGGTCCAAAATTAAAATTGCAGTCTGTGCATGAATAAAACCTATTTTGCAACACAGAGAAACATATCTGAAGGTGTTAGAAGTGTTTTGCATGATTTTTTGAAGTTAGAGCCTGAATGTCATAAAACGACGTTTCAGCACATAACAAACTTGGTTCAGGCAATGCAAGCTGAAACTCGGTCCAAAATTAAAATTGCAGTCTGTGCATGAATAAAACCTATTTTGCAACACAGAGAAACATATCTGAAGGTGTTAGAAGTGTTTTGCATGATTTTTGAAGTAAGAGCCTGAAATGTCATAAAACGACGTTTCAGCACATAACAAACTTGGTTCAGGCAATGCAAGCTGAAACTCGGTCCAAAATTAAAATTTCAGTCTGTGCATGAATAAAACCTATTTTGCAACACAGAGAAACATATCTGAAGGTGTAAGAAGTGTTTTGCATGATTTTTGAAGTTAGAGCCTGAAATGTCAGAAAACGGCGTTTCAGCACATAACAAACTTGGTTCAGACAATGCAAGCTGAAACTCGGTCCAAAATTAAAATTGCAGTCTGTGCATGAATGAAACCTATTTTTTAACACAGAGAAACATATCTTAAGGTGTTAGAAGTGTTTTGCATGATTTTTTGAAGTTAGAGCCTGAAATGTCATAAAACGACGTTTCAGCACATAACAAACTTGGTTCAGGCAATGCAAGCTGAAACTCGGTCCAAAATTAAAATTGCAGTCTGTGCATGAAAAAAACCTATTTTGCAACACAGAGAAACATATCTGAAGGTGTTAGAAGTGTTTTGCATGATTTTTGAAGTTAGAGCCTGAAATGTCATAAAACGACGTTTCAGCACATAACAAACTTGGTTCAGGCAATGCAAGCTGAAACTCGGTCCAAAATTAAAATTTCAGTCTGTGCATGAATAAAACCTATTTTGCAACACAGAGAAACATATCTGAAGGTGTTAGAAGTGTTTTGCATGATTTTTGAAGTTAGAGCCTGAAATGTCAGAAAACGGCGTTTCAGCACATAACAAACTTGATTCAGGCAATGCAAGCTGAAACTCGGTCCAAAATTAATATTGCAGTCTGTGCATGAATAAAACCTATTTTTCAACACAGAGAAACATATCTGAAGGTGTTAGAAGTGTTTTGCATGATTTTTGAAGTTAGAGCCTGAAATGTCAGAAAACGGCGTTTCAGCACATAACAAACTTGGTTCAGGCAATGCAAGCTGAAACTCGGTCCAAAATTAAAATTGCAGTCTATGCATGAATAAAACCTATTTTGCAACACAGAGAAACATATCTGAAGGTGTTAGAAGTGTTTTGCATGATTTTTGAAGTTAGAACCTGAAATGTCAGAAAACGGCGTTTCAGCACATAACAAACTTGGTTCAGACAATGCAAGCTGAAACTCAGTCCAAAATTAATATTGCAGTCTGTGCATGAATAAAACCTATTTTGCAACACAGAGAAACATATCTGGAGGTGTTAGAAGTGTTTTGCATGATTTTTGAAGTTAGAGCCTGAAATGTCAGAAAACGGCGTTTCAGCACATAACAAACTTGGTTCAGGCAATGCAAGCTGAAACTCGGTCCAAAATTAAAATAGCAGTCTGTGCATGAATAAAACCTATTTTGCAACACAGAGAAACATATCTGAAGGTGTTAGAAGTGTTTTGCATGATTTTTGAAGTTAGAGCCTTAAATGTCATAAAACGACGTTTCAGCACATAACAAACTTGGTTCAGGCAATGCAAGCTGAAACTCGGTCCAAAATTAAAATTGCAGTCTGTGCATGAATAAAACCTATTTTGCAACACAGAGAAACATATCTGAAGGTGTTAGAAGTGTTTTGCATGATTTTTGAAGTTAGAGCCTGAAATGTCATAAAACGACGTTTCAGCACATAACAAACTTGGTTCAGGCAATGCAAGCTGAAACTCGGTCCAAAATTAAAATTTCAGTCTGTGCATGAATAAAACCTATTTTGCAACACAGAGAAACATATCTGAAGGTGTTAGAAGTGTTTTGCATGATTTTTGAAGTTAGAGCCTGAAATGTCAGAAAACGGCGTTTCAGCACATAACAAACTTGGTTCAGGCAATGCAAGCTGAAACTCGGTCCGAAATTAATATTGCAGTCTGTGCATGAATAAAACCTATTTTGCAACAGAGAGAAACATATCTGGAGGTGTTAGAAGTGTTTTGCATGATTTTTGAAGTTAGAGCCTGAAATGTCAGAAAACGGCGTTTCAGCACATAACAAACTTGGTTCAGGCAATGCAAGCTGAAACTCGGTCCAAAATTAAAATTGCAGTCTGTGCATGAATAAAACCTATTTTGCAACACAGAGAAACATATCTGAAGGTGTTAGAAGTGTTTTGCATGATTTTTGAAGTTAGAGCCTGAAATGTCAGAAAACGGCGTTTCAGCACATAACAAACTTGGTTCAGACAATACAAGCTGAAACTCAGTCCAAAATTAAAATTGCAGTCTGTGCATGAAAGAAACCTATTTTTTAACACAGAGAAACATATCTGAAGGTGTTAGAAGTGTTTTGCATGATTTTTGAAGTTAGAGCCTGAAATGTCAGAAAACAGCGTTTCAGCGCAGAACAAACTTGATTCAGGCAATGCAAGCTGAAACTCGGTCCAAAATTAATATTGCAGTCTGTGAATGAATAAAACCTATTTTGCAACACAGAGAAACATATCTGAAGGTGTTAGAAGTGTTTTGCATGATTTTTGAAGTTAGAGCCTGAAATGTCAGAAAACGGCGTTTCAGCACATAACAAACTTGGTTCAGGCAATGCAAGCTGAAACTCGGTCCAAAATTAAAATTGCAGTCTGTGCATGAATAAAACCTATTTTGCAACACAGAGAAACATATCTTAACGTGTTAGAAGTGTTTTGCATGATTTTTGAAGTTAGAGCCTGATATATCAGAAAACAGCGTTTCAGCACATAACAAAATTGGTTCTGGCAATGCAAGCTGAAACTCGGTCCAAAATTAATATTGCAGTCTGTGCATGAATAAAACCTATTTTGCAACACAGAGAAACATATCTGAAGGTGTTAGAAGTGTTTTGCATGATTTTTGAAGTTAGAGCCTGAAATGTCAGAAAACGGCGTTTCAGCACATAACAAACTTGGTTCAGACAATGCAAGCTGAAACTCGGTCCAAAATTAAAATTGCAGTCTGTGCATGAATGAAACCTATTTTTTAACACAGAGAAACATATCTTAAGGTGTTAGAAGTGTTTTGCATGATTTTTTGAAGTTAGAGCCTGAAATGTCATAAAACGACGTTTCAGCACATAACAAACTTGGTTCAGGCAATGCAAGCTGAAACTCGGTCCAAAATTAAAATTGCAGTCTGTGCATGAATAAAACCTATTTTGCAACACAGAGAAACATATCTGAAGGTGTTAGAAGTGTTTTGCATGATTTTTGAAGTTAGAGCCTGAAATGTCATAAAACGACGTTTCAGCACATAACAAACTTGGTTCAGGCAATGCAAGCTGAAACTCGGTCCAAAATTAAAATTTCAGTCTGTGCATGAATAAAACCTATTTTGCAACACAGAGAAACATATCTGAAGGTGTTAGAAGTGTTTTGCATGATTTTTGAAGTTAGAGCCTGAAATGTCAGAAAACGGCGTTTCAGCACATAACAAACTTGATTCAGGCAATGCAAGCTGAAACTCGGTCCAAAATTAATATTGCAGTCTGTGCATGAATAAAACCTATTTTGCAACACAGAGAAACATATCTGGAGGTGTTAGAAGTGTTTTGCATGATTTTTGAAGTTAGAGCCTGAAATGTCAGAAAACGGCGTTTCAGCACATAACAAACTTGGTTCAGGCAATGCAAGCTGAAACTCGGTCCAAAATTAAAATTGCAGTCTGTGCATGAATAAAACCTATTTTGCAACACAGAGAAACATATCTTAACGTGTTAGAAGTGTTTTGCATGATTTTTGAAGTTAGAGCCTGAAATGTCAGAAAACAGCGTTTCAGCACATAACAAAATTGGTTCTGGCAATGCAAGCTGAAACTCGGTCCAAAATTAATATTGCAGTCTGTGCATGAATAAAACCTATTTTGCAACACAGAGAAACATATCTGAAGGTGTTAGAAGTGTTTTGCATGATTTTTGAAGTTAGAGCCTCAAATGTCAGAAAACGGCGTTTCAGCACATAACAAACTTGGTTCAGACAATGCAAGCTGAAACTCGGTCCAAAATTAAAATTGCAGTCTGTGCATGAATGAAACCTATTTTTTAACACAGAGAAACATATCTTAAGGTGTTAGAAGTGTTTTGCATGATTTTTGAAGTTAGAGCCTGAAATGTCAGAAAACAGCGTTTCAGCACATAACAAAATTGGTTCTGGCAATGCAAGCTGAAACTCGGTCCAAAATTAATATTGCAGTCTGTGCATGAATAAAACCTATTTTGCAACACAGAGAAACATATCTGAAGGTGTTAGACGTGTTTTGCATGATTTTTGAAGTTAGAGCCTGAAATGTCAGAAAACGGCGTTTCAGCACATAACAAACTTGGTTCAGACAATGCAAGCTGAAACTGGGTCCAAAATTAAAATTGCAGTCTGTGCATGAATGAAACCTATTTTTTAACACAGAGAAACATATCTTAAGGTGTTAGAAGTGTTTTGCATGATTTTTTGAAGTTAGAGCCTGAAATGTCATAAAACGACGTTTCAGCACATAACAAACTTGGTTCAGGCAATGCAAGCTGAAACTCGGTCCAAAATTAAAATTGCAGTCTGTGCATGAATAAAACCTATTTTGCAACACAGAGAAACATATCTGAAGGTGTTAGAAGTGTTTTGCATGATTTTTGAAGTTAGAGCCTGAAATGTCATAAAACGACGTTTCAGCACATAACAAACTTGGTTCAGGCAATGCAAGCTGAAACTCGGTCCAAAATTAAAATTTCAGTCTGTGCATGAATAAAACCTATTTTGCAACACAGAGAAACATATCTGAAGGTGTTAGAAGTGTTTTGCATGATTTTTGAAGTTAGAGCCTGAAATGTCAGAAAACGGCGTTTCAGCACATAACAAACTTGGTTCAGGCAATGCAAGCTGAAACTCGGTCCAAAATTAATATTGCAGTCTGTGCATGAATAAAACCTATTTTGCAACACAGAGAAACATATCTGGAAGTGTTAGAAGTGTTTTGCATGATTTTTGAAGTTAGAGCCTGAAATGTCAGAAAACGGCGTTTCAGCACATAACAAACTTGGTTCAGGCAATGCAAGCTGAAACTCGGTCCAAAATTAAAATTGCAGTCTGTGCATGAATAAAACCTATTTTGCAACACAGAGAAACATATCTGAAGGTGTTAGAAGTGTTTTGCATGATTTTTTGAAGTTAGAGCCTGAAATGTCATAAAACGACGTTTCAGCACATAACAAACTTGGTTCAGGCAATGCAAGCTGAAACTCGGTCCAAAATTAAAATTGCAGTCTGTGCATGAATAAAACCTATTTTGCAACACAGAGAAACATATCTGAAGGTGTTAGAAGTGTTTTGCATGATTTTTGAAGTTAGAGGCTGAAATGTCATAAAACGACGTTTCAGCACATAACAAACTTGGTTCAGGCAATGCAAGCTGAAACTCGGTCCAAAATTAAAATAGCAGTCTGTGCATGAATAAAACCTATTTTGCAACACAGAGAAACATATCTGAAGGTGTTAGAAGTGTTTTGCATGATTTTTGAAGTTAGAGCCTGAAATGTCAAAAAACAGCGTTTCAGCGCAGAACAAACTTGGTTCTGGCAATGCAAGCTGAAACTCGGTCCAAAATTAAAATTGCAGTCTGTGCATGAATAAAACCTATTTTGCAACACAGAGAAACATGTCTTAAGGTGTAAGAAGTGTTTTGCATGATTTTTGAAGTTAGAGCCTGATATGTCAGAAAACAGCGTTTCAGCACATAACAAACTTGGTTCAGGCAATGCAAGCTGAAACTCGGTCCAAAATTAAAATTGCAGTCTGTGCATGAATAAAACCTATTTTGCAACACAGAGAAACATATCTGAAGGTGTTAGAAGTGTTTTGCATGATTTTTGAAGTTAGAGCCTGAAATGTCAGAAAACGGCGTTTCAGCACATAACAAACTTGGTTCAGGCAATGCAAGCTGAAACTCGGTCCAAAATTAAAATTGCAGTCTATGCATGAATAAAACCTGTTTTGCAACACAGAGAAACATATCTGAAGGTGTTAGAAGTGTTTTGCATGATTTTTGAAGTTAGAGCCTGAAATGTCAGAAAACGGCGTTTCAGCACATAACAAACTTGGTTCAGACAATGCAAGCTGAAACTCAGTCCAAAATTAATATTGCAGTCTGTGCATGAATAAAACCTATTTTGCAACACAGAGAAACATATCTGGAGGTGTTAGAAGTGTTTTGCATGATTTTTGAAGTTAGAGCCTGAAATGTCAGAAAACGGCGTTTCAGCACATAACAAACTTGGTTCAGGCAATGCAAGCTGAAACTCGGTCCAAAATTAAAATTGCAGTCTGTGCATGAATAAAACCTATTTTGCAACACAGAGAAACATATCTGAAGGTGTTAGAAGTGTTTTGCATGATTTTTGAAGTTAGAGCCTGAAATGTCAGAAAACGGCGTTTCAGCAAATAACAAACTTGGTTCAGGCAATGCAAGCTGAAACTCGGTCCAAAATTAAAATTGCAGTCTATGCATGAATAAAACCTATTTTGCAACACAGAGAAACATATCTGAAGGTGTTAGAAGTGTTTTGCATGATTTTTGAAGTTAGAACCTGAAATGTCAGAAAACGGCGTTTCAGCACATAACAAACTTGGTTCAGACAATGCAAGCTGAAACTCAGTCCAAAATTAATATTGCAGTCTGTGCATGAATAAAACCTATTTTGCAACACAGAGAAACATATCTGGAGGTGTTAGAAGTGTTTTGCATGATTTTTGAAGTTAGAGCCTGAAATGTCAGAAAACGGCGTTTCAGCACATAACAAACTTGGTTCAGGCAATGCAAGCTGAAACTCGGTCCAAAATTAAAATAGCAGTCTGTGCATGAATAAAACCTATTTTGCAACACAGAGAAACATATCTGAAGGTGTTAGAAGTGTTTTGCATGATTTTTGAAGTTAGAGCCTTAAATGTCAAAAAACAGCGTTTCAGCGCAGAACAAACTTGGTTCTGGCAATGCAAGCTGAAACTCGGTCCAAAATTAAAATTGCAGTCTGTGCATGAATAAAACCTATTTTGCAACACAGAGAAACATGTCTTAAGGTGTAAGAAGTGTTTTGCATGATTTTTGAAGTTAGAGCCTGATATGTCAGAAAACAGCGTTTCAGCACATAACAAACTTGGTTCAGGCAATGCAAGCTGAAACTCGGTCCAAAATTAATATTGCAGTCTGTGCATGAATAAAACCTATTTTGCAACACAGAGAAACATATCTGAAGGTGTTAGAAGTGTTTTGCATGATTTTTGAAGTTAGAGCCTGAAATGTCAGAAAACGGCGTTTCAGCACATAACAAACTTGGTTCAGACAATGCAAGCTGAAACTCGGTCCAAAATTAAAATTGCAGTCTGTGCATGAATGAAACCTATTTTTTAACACAGAGAAACATATCTTAAGGTGTTAGAAGTGTTTTGCATGATTTTTTGAAGTTAGAGCCTGAAATGTCATAAAACGACGTTTCAGCACATAACAAACTTGGTTCAGGCAATGCAAGCTGAAACTCGGTCCAAAATTAAAATTGCAGTCTGTGCATGAATAAAACCTATTTTGCAACACAGAGAAACATATCTGAAGGTGTTAGAAGTGTTTTGCATGATTTTTGAAGTTAGAGCCTGAAATGTCATAAAACGACGTTTCAGCACATAACAAACTTGGTTCAGGCAATGCAAGCTGAAACTCGGTCCAAAATTAAAATTTCAGTCTGTGCATGAACAAAAACCTATTTTGCAACACAGAGAAACATATCTGAAGGTGTTAGAAGTGTTTTGCATGATTTTTGAAGTTAGAGCCTGAAATGTCAGAAAACGGCGTTTCAGCACATAACAAACTTGATTCAGGCAATGCAAGCTGAAACTCGGTCCAAAATTAATATTGCAGTCTGTGCATGAATAAAACCTATTTTGCAACACAGAGAAACATATCTGGAGGTGTTAGAAGTGTTTTGCATGATTTTTGAAGTTAGAGCCTGAAATGTCAGAAAACGGCGTTTCAGCACATAACAAACTTGGTTCAGGCAATGCAAGCTGAAACTCGGTCCGAAATTAATATTGCAGTCTGTGCATGAATAAAACCTATTTTGCAACAGAGAGAAACATATCTGGAGGTGTTAGAAGTGTTTTGCATGATTTTTGAAGTTAGAGCCTGAAATGTCAGAAAACGGCGTTTCAGCACATAACAAACTTGGTTCAGGCAATGCAAGCTGAAACTCGGTCCAAAATTAAAATTGCAGTCTGTGCATGAATAAAACCTATTTTGCAACACAGAGAAACATATCTGAAGGTGTTAGAAGTGTTTTGCATGATTTTTGAAGTTAGAGCCTGAAATGTCAGAAAACGGCGTTTCAGCACATAACAAACTTGGTTCAGACAATACAAGCTGAAACTCAGTCCAAAATTAAAATTGCAGTCTGTGCATGAAAGAAACCTATTTTTTAACACAGAGAAACATATCTGAAGGTGTTAGAAGTGTTTTGCATGATTTTTGAAGTTAGAGCCTGAAATGTCAGAAAACAGCGTTTCAGCGCAGAACAAACTTGATTCAGGCAATGCAAGCTGAAACTCGGTCCAAAATTAATATTGCAGTCTGTGAATGAATAAAACCTATTTTGCAACACAGAGAAACATATCTGAAGGTGTTAGAAGTGTTTTGCATGATTTTTGAAGTTAGAGCCTGAAATGTCAGAAAACGGCGTTTCAGCACATAACAAACTTGGTTCAGGCAATGCAAGCTGAAACTCGGTCCAAAATTAAAATTGCAGTCTGTGCATGAATAAAACCTATTTTGCAACACAGAGAAACATATCTTAACGTGTTAGAAGTGTTTTGCATGATTTTTGAAGTTAGAGCCTGATATATCAGAAAACAGCGTTTCAGCACATAACAAAATTGGTTCTGGCAATGCAAGCTGAAACTCGGTCCAAAATTAATATTGCAGTCTGTGCATGAATAAAACCTATTTTGCAACACAGAGAAACATATCTGAAGGTGTTAGAAGTGTTTTGCATGATTTTTGAAGTTAGAGCCTGAAATGTCAGAAAACGGCGTTTCAGCACATAACAAACTTGGTTCAGACAATGCAAGCTGAAACTCGGTCCAAAATTAAAATTGCAGTCTGTGCATGAATGAAACCTATTTTTTAACACAGAGAAACATATCTTAAGGTGTTAGAAGTGTTTTGCATGATTTTTTGAAGTTAGAGCCTGAAATGTCATAAAACGACGTTTCAGCACATAACAAACTTGGTTCAGGCAATGCAAGCTGAAACTCGGTCCAAAATTAAAATTGCAGTCTGTGCATGAATAAAACCTATTTTGCAACACAGAGAAACATATCTGAAGGTGTTAGAAGTGTTTTGCATGATTTTTGAAGTTAGAGCCTGAAATGTCATAAAACGACGTTTCAGCACATAACAAACTTGGTTCAGGCAATGCAAGCTGAAACTCGGTCCAAAATTAAAATTTCAGTCTGTGCATGAATAAAACCTATTTTGCAACACAGAGAAACATATCTGAAGGTGTTAGAAGTGTTTTGCATGATTTTTGAAGTTAGAGCCTGAAATGTCAGAAAACGGCGTTTCAGCACATAACAAACTTGATTCAGGCAATGCAAGCTGAAACTCGGTCCAAAATTAATATTGCAGTCTGTGCATGAATAAAACCTATTTTGCAACACAGAGAAACATATCTGGAGGTGTTAGAAGTGTTTTGCATGATTTTTGAAGTTAGAGCCTGAAATGTCAGAAAACGGCGTTTCAGCACATAACAAACTTGGTTCAGGCAATGCAAGCTGAAACTCGGTCCAAAATTAAAATTGCAGTCTGTGCATGAATAAAACCTATTTTGCAACACAGAGAAACATATCTTAACGTGTTAGAAGTGTTTTGCATGATTTTTGAAGTTAGAGCCTGAAATGTCAGAAAACAGCGTTTCAGCACATAACAAAATTGGTTCTGGCAATGCAAGCTGAAACTCGGTCCAAAATTAATATTGCAGTCTGTGCATGAATAAAACCTATTTTGCAACACAGAGAAACATATCTGAAGGTGTTAGAAGTGTTTTGCATGATTTTTGAAGTTAGAGCCTCAAATGTCAGAAAACGGCGTTTCAGCACATAACAAACTTGGTTCAGACAATGCAAGCTGAAACTCGGTCCAAAATTAAAATTGCAGTCTGTGCATGAATGAAACCTATTTTTTAACACAGAGAAACATATCTTAAGGTGTTAGAAGTGTTTTGCATGATTTTTGAAGTTAGAGCCTGAAATGTCAGAAAACAGCGTTTCAGCACATAACAAAATTGGTTCTGGCAATGCAAGCTGAAACTCGGTCCAAAATTAATATTGCAGTCTGTGCATGAATAAAACCTATTTTGCAACACAGAGAAACATATCTGAAGGTGTTAGACGTGTTTTGCATGATTTTTGAAGTTAGAGCCTGAAATGTCAGAAAACGGCGTTTCAGCACATAACAAACTTGGTTCAGACAATGCAAGCTGAAACTGGGTCCAAAATTAAAATTGCAGTCTGTGCATGAATGAAACCTATTTTTTAACACAGAGAAACATATCTTAAGGTGTTAGAAGTGTTTTGCATGATTTTTTGAAGTTAGAGCCTGAAATGTCATAAAACGACGTTTCAGCACATAACAAACTTGGTTCAGGCAATGCAAGCTGAAACTCGGTCCAAAATTAAAATTGCAGTCTGTGCATGAATAAAACCTATTTTGCAACACAGAGAAACATATCTGAAGGTGTTAGAAGTGTTTTGCATGATTTTTGAAGTTAGAGCCTGAAATGTCATAAAACGACGTTTCAGCACATAACAAACTTGGTTCAGGCAATGCAAGCTGAAACTCGGTCCAAAATTAAAATTTCAGTCTGTGCATGAATAAAACCTATTTTGCAACACAGAGAAACATATCTGAAGGTGTTAGAAGTGTTTTGCATGATTTTTGAAGTTAGAGCCTGAAATGTCAGAAAACGGCGTTTCAGCACATAACAAACTTGGTTCAGGCAATGCAAGCTGAAACTCGGTCCAAAATTAATATTGCAGTCTGTGCATGAATAAAACCTATTTTGCAACACAGAGAAACATATCTGGAAGTGTTAGAAGTGTTTTGCATGATTTTTGAAGTTAGAGCCTGAAATGTCAGAAAACGGCGTTTCAGCACATAACAAACTTGGTTCAGGCAATGCAAGCTGAAACTCGGTCCAAAATTAAAATTGCAGTCTGTGCATGAATAAAACCTATTTTGCAACACAGAGAAACATATCTGAAGGTGTTAGAAGTGTTTTGCATGATTTTTTGAAGTTAGAGCCTGAAATGTCATAAAACGACGTTTCAGCACATAACAAACTTGGTTCAGGCAATGCAAGCTGAAACTCGGTCCAAAATTAAAATTGCAGTCTGTGCATGAATAAAACCTATTTTGCAACACAGAGAAACATATCTGAAGGTGTTAGAAGTGTTTTGCATGATTTTTGAAGTTAGAGGCTGAAATGTCATAAAACGACGTTTCAGCACATAACAAACTTGGTTCAGGCAATGCAAGCTGAAACTCGGTCCAAAATTAAAATAGCAGTCTGTGCATGAATAAAACCTATTTTGCAACACAGAGAAACATATCTGAAGGTGTTAGAAGTGTTTTGCATGATTTTTGAAGTTAGAGCCTGAAATGTCAAAAAACAGCGTTTCAGCGCAGAACAAACTTGGTTCTGGCAATGCAAGCTGAAACTCGGTCCAAAATTAAAATTGCAGTCTGTGCATGAATAAAACCTATTTTGCAACACAGAGAAACATGTCTTAAGGTGTAAGAAGTGTTTTGCATGATTTTTGAAGTTAGAGCCTGATATGTCAGAAAACAGCGTTTCAGCACATAACAAACTTGGTTCAGGCAATGCAAGCTGAAACTCGGTCCAAAATTAAAATTGCAGTCTGTGCATGAATAAAACCTATTTTGCAACACAGAGAAACATATCTGAAGGTGTTAGAAGTGTTTTGCATGATTTTTGAAGTTAGAGCCTGAAATGTCAGAAAACGGCGTTTCAGCACATAACAAACTTGGTTCAGGCAATGCAAGCTGAAACTCGGTCCAAAATTAAAATTGCAGTCTATGCATGAATAAAACCTGTTTTGCAACACAGAGAAACATATCTGAAGGTGTTAGAAGTGTTTTGCATGATTTTTGAAGTTAGAGCCTGAAATGTCAGAAAACGGCGTTTCAGCACATAACAAACTTGGTTCAGACAATGCAAGCTGAAACTCAGTCCAAAATTAATATTGCAGTCTGTGCATGAATAAAACCTATTTTGCAACACAGAGAAACATATCTGGAGGTGTTAGAAGTGTTTTGCATGATTTTTGAAGTTAGAGCCTGAAATGTCAGAAAACGGCGTTTCAGCACATAACAAACTTGGTTCAGGCAATGCAAGCTGAAACTCGGTCCAAAATTAAAATTGCAGTCTGTGCATGAATAAAACCTATTTTGCAACACAGAGAAACATATCTGAAGGTGTTAGAAGTGTTTTGCATGATTTTTGAAGTTAGAGCCTGAAATGTCAGAAAACGGCGTTTCAGCAAATAACAAACTTGGTTCAGGCAATGCAAGCTGAAACTCGGTCCAAAATTAAAATTGCAGTCTATGCATGAATAAAACCTATTTTGCAACACAGAGAAACATATCTGAAGGTGTTAGAAGTGTTTTGCATGATTTTTGAAGTTAGAACCTGAAATGTCAGAAAACGGCGTTTCAGCACATAACAAACTTGGTTCAGACAATGCAAGCTGAAACTCAGTCCAAAATTAATATTGCAGTCTGTGCATGAATAAAACCTATTTTGCAACACAGAGAAACATATCTGGAGGTGTTAGAAGTGTTTTGCATGATTTTTGAAGTTAGAGCCTGAAATGTCAGAAAACGGCGTTTCAGCACATAACAAACTTGGTTCAGGCAATGCAAGCTGAAACTCGGTCCAAAATTAAAATAGCAGTCTGTGCATGAATAAAACCTATTTTGCAACACAGAGAAACATATCTGAAGGTGTTAGAAGTGTTTTGCATGATTTTTGAAGTTAGAGCCTTAAATGTCAAAAAACAGCGTTTCAGCGCAGAACAAACTTGGTTCTGGCAATGCAAGCTGAAACTCGGTCCAAAATTAAAATTGCAGTCTGTGCATGAATAAAACCTATTTTGCAACACAGAGAAACATGTCTTAAGGTGTAAGAAGTGTTTTGCATGATTTTTGAAGTTAGAGCCTGATATGTCAGAAAACAGCGTTTCAGCACATAACAAACTTGGTTCAGGCAATGCAAGCTGAAACTCGGTCCAAAATTAATATTGCAGTCTGTGCATGAATAAAACCTATTTTGCAACACAGAGAAACATATCTGAAGGTGTTAGAAGTGTTTTGCATGATTTTTGAAGTTAGAGCCTGAAATGTCAGAAAACGGCGTTTCAGCACATAACAAACTTGGTTCAGACAATGCAAGCTGAAACTCGGTCCAAAATTAAAATTGCAGTCTGTGCATGAATGAAACCTATTTTTTAACACAGAGAAACATATCTTAAGGTGTTAGAAGTGTTTTGCATGATTTTTTGAAGTTAGAGCCTGAAATGTCATAAAACGACGTTTCAGCACATAACAAACTTGGTTCAGGCAATGCAAGCTGAAACTCGGTCCAAAATTAAAATTGCAGTCTGTGCATGAATAAAACCTATTTTGCAACACAGAGAAACATATCTGAAGGTGTTAGAAGTGTTTTGCATGATTTTTGAAGTTAGAGCCTGAAATGTCATAAAACGACGTTTCAGCACATAACAAACTTGGTTCAGGCAATGCAAGCTGAAACTCGGTCCAAAATTAAAATTTCAGTCTGTGCATGAACAAAAACCTATTTTGCAACACAGAGAAACATATCTGAAGGTGTTAGAAGTGTTTTGCATGATTTTTGAAGTTAGAGCCTGAAATGTCAGAAAACGGCGTTTCAGCACATAACAAACTTGATTCAGGCAATGCAAGCTGAAACTCGGTCCAAAATTAATATTGCAGTCTGTGCATGAATAAAACCTATTTTGCAACACAGAGAAACATATCTGGAGGTGTTAGAAGTGTTTTGCATGATTTTTGAAGTTAGAGCCTGAAATGTCAGAAAACGGCGTTTCAGCACATAACAAACTTGGTTCAGGCAATGCAAGCTGAAACTCGGTCCAAAATTAAAATTGCAGTCTGTGCATGAATAAAACCTATTTTGCAACACAGAGAAATATATCTTAACGTGTTAGAAGTGTTTTGCATGATTTTTGAAGTTAGAGCCTGAAATGTCAGAAAACAGCGTTTCAGCACATAACAAAATTGGTTCTGGCAATGCAAGCTGAAACTCGGTCCAAAATTAATATTGCAGTCTGTGCATGAATAAAACCTATTTTGCAACACAGAGAAACATATCTGAAGGTGTTAGAAGTGTTTTGCATGATTTTTGAAGTTAGAGCCTGAAATGTCAGAAAACGGCGTTTCAGCACATAACAAACTTGGTTCAGACAATGCAAGCTGAAACTCGGTCCAAAATTAAAATTGCAGTCTGTGCATGAATGAAACCTATTTTTTAACACAGAGAAACATATCTTAAGGTGTTAGAAGTGTTTTGCATGATTTTTGAAGTTAGAGCCTGAAATGTCAGAAAACAGCGTTTCAGCGCAGAACAAACTTGGTTCTGGCAATGCAAGCTGAAACTCGGTCCAAAATTAAAATTGCAGTCTGTGCATGAATAAAACCTATTTTGCAACACGCAGAAACATGTCTTAAGGTGTAAGAAGTGTTTTGCATGATTTTTGAAGTTAGAGCCTGATATGTCAGAAAACAGCGTTTCAGCACATAACAAAATTGGTTCTGGCAATGCAAGCTGAAACTCGGTCCAAAATTAATATTGCAGTCTGTGCATGAATAAAACCTATTTTGCAACACAGAGAAACATATCTGAAGGTGTTAGAAGTGTTTTGCATGATTTTTGAAGTTAGAGCCTGAAATGTCAGAAAACGGCGTTTCAGCACATAACAAACTTGGTTCAGACAATGCAAGCTGAAACTGGGTCCAAAATTAAAATTGCAGTCTGTGCATGAATGAAACCTATTTTTTAACACAGAGAAACATATCTTAAGGTGTTAGAAGTGTTTTGCATGATTTTTTGAAGTTAGAGCCTGAAATGTCATAAAACGACGTTTCAGCACATAACAAACTTGGTTCAGGCAATGCAAGCTGAAACTCGGTCCAAAATTAAAATTGCAGTCTGTGCATGAATAAAACCTATTTTGCAACACAGAGAAACATATCTGAAGGTGTTAGAAGTGTTTTGCATGATTTTTGAAGTTAGAGCCTGAAATGTCATAAAACGACGTTTCAGCACATAACAAACTTGGTTCAGGCAATGCAAGCTGAAACTCGGTCCAAAATTAAAATTTCAGTCTGTGCATGAATAAAACCTATTTTGCAACACAGAGAAACATATCTGAAGGTGTTAGAAGTGTTTTGCATGATTTTTGAAGTTAGAGCCTGAAATGTCAGAAAACGGCGTTTCAGCACATAACAAACTTGGTTCAGACAATGCAAGCTGAAACTCGGTCCAAAATTAAAATTGCAGTCTGTGCATGAATGAAACCTATTTTTTAACACAGAGAAACATATCTTAAGGTGTTAGAAGTGTTTTGCATGATTTTTTGAAGTTAGAGCCTGAAATGTCATAAAACGACGTTTCAGCACATAACAAACTTGGTTCAGGCAATGCAAGCTGAAACTCGGTCCAAAATTAAAATTGCAGTCTGTGCATGAAAAAAACCTATTTTGCAACACAGAGAAACATATCTGAAGGTGTTAGAAGTGTTTTGCATGATTTTTGAAGTTAGAGCCTGAAATGTCATAAAACGACGTTTCAGCACATAACAAACTTGGTTCAGGCAATGCAAGCTGAAACTCGGTCCAAAATTAAAATTTCAGTCTGTGCATGAATAAAACCTATTTTGCAACACAGAGAAACATATCTGAAGGTGTTAGAAGTGTTTTGCATGATTTTTGAAGTTAGAGCCTGAAATGTCAGAAAACGGCGTTTCAGCACATAACAAACTTGATTCAGGCAATGCAAGCTGAAACTCGGTCCAAAATTAATATTGCAGTCTGTGCATGAATAAAACCTATTTTGCAACACAGAGAAACATATCTGAAGGTGTTAGAAGTGTTTTGCATGATCTTTGAAGTTAGAGCCTGAAATGTCAGAAAACGGCGTTTCAGCACATAACAAACTTGGTTCAGACAATGCAAGCTGAAACTCGGTCCAAAATTAAAATTGCAGTCTGTGCATGAATGAAACCTATTTTTTAACACAGAGAAACATATCTTAAGGTGTTAGAAGTGTTTTGCATGATTTTTGAAGTTAGAGCCTGATATGTCAGAAAACAGCGTTTCAGCACATAACAAACTTGGTTCAGGCAATGCAAGCTGAAACTCGGTCCAAAATTAAAATTTCAGTCTGTGCATGAATAAAACCTATTTTGCAAAACAGAGAAACATATCTGAAGGTGTTAGAAGTGTTTTGCATGATTTTTGAAGTTAGAGCCTGAAATGTCAAAAAACAGCGTTTCAGCGCAGAACAAACTTGGTTCTGGCAATGCAAGCTGAAACTCGGTCCAAAATTAAAATTGCAGTCTGTGCATGAATAAAACCTATTTTGCAACACAGAGAAACATGTCTTAAGGTGTAAGAAGTGTTTTGCATGATTTTTGAAGTTAGAGCCTGATATGTCAGAAAACAGCGTTTCAGCACATAACAAACTTGGTTCAGGCAATGCAAGCTGAAACTCGGTCCAAAATTAAAATTGCAGTCTGTGCATGAATAAAACCTATTTTGCAACACAGAGAAACATATCTGAAGGTGTTAGAAGTGTTTTGCATGATTTTTGAAGTTAGAGCCTGAAATGTCAGAAAACGGCGTTTCAGCACATAACAAACTTGGTTCAGGCAATGCAAGCTGAAACTCGGTCCAAAATTAAAATTGCAGTCTATGCATGAATAAAACCTATTTTGCAACACAGAGAAACATATCTGAAGGTGTTAGAAGTGTTTTGCATGATTTTTGAAGTTAGAACCTGAAATGTCAGAAAACGGCGTTTCAGCACATAACAAACTTGGTTCAGACAATGCAAGCTGAAACTCAGTCCAAAATTAATATTGCAGTCTGTGCATGAATAAAACCTATTTTGCAACACAGAGAAACATATCTGGAGGTGTTAGAAGTGTTTTGCATGATTTTTGAAGTTAGAGCCTGAAATGTCAGAAAACGGCGTTTCAGCACATAACAAACTTGGTTCAGGCAATGCAAGCTGAAACTCGGTCCAAAATTAGAATAGCAGTCTGTGCATGAATAAAACCTATTTTGCTACACAGAGAAACATATCTGAAGGTGTTAGAAGTGTTTTGCATGATTTTTGAAGTTAGAGCCTTAAATGTCATAAAACGACGTTTCAGCACATAACAAACTTGGTTCAGGCAATGCAAGCTGAAACTCGGTCCAAAATTAAAATTGCAGTCTGTGCATGAATAAAACCTATTTTGCAACACAGAGAAACATATCTGAAGGTGTTAGAAGTGTTTTGCATGATTTTTGAAGTTAGAGCCTGAAATGTCATAAAACGACGTTTCAGCACATAACAAACTTGGTTCAGGCAATGCAAGCTGAAACTCGGTCCAAAATTAAAATTTCAGTCTGTGCATGAATAAAACCTATTTTGCAACACAGAGAAACATATCTGAAGGTGTTAGAAGTGTTTTGCATGATTTTTAAAGTTAGAGCCTGATATGTCAGAAAACGGCGTTTCAGCACATAACAAACTTGGTTCAGGCAATGCAAGCTGAAACTCGGTCCAAAATTAATATTGCAGTCTGTGCATGAATAAAACCTATTTTGCAACACAGAGAAACATATCTGGAGGTGTTAGAAGTGTTTTGCATGATTTTTGAAGTTAGAGCCTGAAATGTCAGAAAACGGCGTTTCAGCACATAACAAACTTGGTTCAGGCAATGCAAGCTGAAACTCGGTCCAAAATTAAAATTGCAGTCTGTGCATGAATAAAACCTATTTTGCAACACAGAGAAACATATCTGAAGGTGTTAGAAGTGTTTTGCATGATTTTTGAAGTTAGAGCCTGAAATGTCAGAAAACGGCGTTTCAGCACATAACAAACTTGGTTCAGACAATACAAGCTGAAACTCAGTCCAAAATTAAAATTGCAGTCTGTGCATGAATGAAACCTATTTTTTAACACAGAGAAACATATCTGAAGGTGTTAGAAGTGTTTTGCATGATTTTTGAAGTTAGAGCCTGAAATGTCAGAAAACAGCGTTTCAGCGCAGAACAAACTTGATTCAGGCAATGCAAGCTGAAACTCGGTCCAAAATTAATATTGCAGTCTGTGCATGAATAAAACCTATTTTGCAACACAGAGAAACATATCTGAAGGTGTTAGAAGTGTTTTGCATGATTTTTGAAGTTAGAGCCTGAAATGTCAGAAAACGGCGTTTCAGCACATAACAAACTTGGTTCAGACAATGTAAGCTGAAACTCGGTCCAAAATTAAAATTGCAGTCTGTGCATGAATAAAACCTATTTTTTAACACAGAGAAACATATCTTAAGGTGTTAGAAGTGTTTTGCATGATTTTTGAAGTTAGAGCCTGAAATGTCAGAAAACGGCGTTTCAGCACATAACAAACTTGGTTCAGACAATGCAAGCTGAAACTGGGTCCAAAATTAAAATTGCAGTCTGTGCATGAATGAAACCTATTTTTTAACACAGAGAAACATATCTTAAGGTGTTAGAAGTGTTTTGCATGATTTTTTGAAGTTAGAGCCTGAAATGTCATAAAACGACGTTTCAGCACATAACAAACTTGGTTCAGGCAATGCAAGCTGAAACTCGGTCCAAAATTAAAATTGCAGTCTGTGCATGAATAAAACCTATTTTGCAATACAGAGAAACATATCTGAAGGTGTTAGAAGTGTTTTGCATGATTTTTGAAGTTAGAGCCTGAAATGTCATAAAACGACGTTTCAGCACATAACAAACTTGGTTCAGGCAATGCAAGCTAAAACTCGGTCCAAAATTAAAATTTCAGTCTGTGCATGAATAAAACCTATTTTGCAACACAGAGAAACATATCTGAAGGTGTTAGAAGTGCTTTGCATGATTTTTGAAGTTAGAGCCTGAAATGTCAGAAAACGGCGTTTCAGCACATAACAAACTTGTTTCAGGCAATGCAAGCTGAAACTCGGTCCAAAATTAAAATTGCAGTCTGTGCATGAATAAAACCTATTTTGCAACACAGAGAAACATATCTGAAGGTGTTAGAAGTGTTTTGCATGATTTTTTGAAGTTAGAGCCTGAAATGTCATAAAACGACGTTTCAGCACATAACAAACTTGGTTCAGGCAATGCAAGCTGAAACTCGGTCCAAAATTAAAATTGCAGTCTGTGCATGAATAAAACCTATTTTGCAACACAGAGAAACATATCTGAAGGTGTTAGAAGTGTTTTGCATGATTTTTGAAGTTAGAGCCTGAAATGTCATAAAAAGACGTTTCAGCACATAACAAACTTGGTTCAGGCAATGCAAGCTGAAACTCGGTCCAAAATTAAAATAGCAGTCTGTGCATGAATAAAACCTATTTTGCAACACAGAGAAACATATCTGAAGGTGTTAGAAGTGTTTTGCATGATTTTTTGAAGTTAGAGCCTGAAATGTCATAAAACGACGTTTCAGCACATAACAAACTTGGTTCAGGCAATGCAAGCTGAAACTCGGTCCAAAATTAAAATTGCAGTCTGTGCATGAATAAAACCTATTTTGCAACACAGAGAAACATATCTGAAGGTGTTAGAAGTGTTTTGCATGATTTTTGAAGTTAGAGCCTGAAATGTCAGAAAACGGCGTTTCAGCACATAACAAACTTGGTTCAGGCAATGCAAGCTGAAACTCGGTCCAATATTAAAATTGCAGTCTATGCATGAATAAAACCTATTTTGCAACACAGAGAAACATATCTGAAGGTGTTAGAAGTGTTTTGCATGATTTTTGAAGTTAGAGCCTGAAATGTCAGAAAACGGCGTTTCAGCACATAACAAACTTGGTTCAGACAATGCAAGCTGAAACTCAGTCCAAAATTAATATTGGAGTCTGTGCATGAATAAAACCTATTTTGCAACACAGAGAAACATATCTGGAGGTGTTAGAAGTGTTTTGCATGATTTTTGAAGTTAGAGCCTGAAATGTCAGAAAACGGCGTTTCAGCACATAACAAACTTGGTTCAGGCAATGCAAGCTGAAACTCGGTCCAAAATTAAAATAGCAGTCTGTGCATGAATAAAACCTATTTTGCAACACAGAGAAACATATCTGAAGGTGTTAGAAGTGTTTTGCATGATTTTTGAAGTTAGAGCCTTAAATGTCAAAAAACAGCGTTTCAGCGCAGAACAAACTTGGTTCTGGCAATGCAAGCTGAAACTCGGTCCAAAATTAAAATTGCAGT
Organism: Garra rufa; assembly: GCF_049309525.1. NCBI lineage: Eukaryota > Metazoa > Chordata > Actinopteri > Cypriniformes > Cyprinidae > Garra > Garra rufa. The sequence goes on along the minus strand of NW_027394276.1, from coordinate 6,495,380 downwards.
CTGTGCATGAATAAAACCTATTTTGCAACACAGAGAAACATGTCTTAAGGTGTAAGAAGTGTTTTGCATGATTTTTGAAGTTAGAGCCTGATATGTCAGAAAACAGCGTTTCAGCACATAACAAAATTGGTTCAGGCAATGCAAGCTGAAACTCAGTCAAAAATTAATATTGCAGTCTGTGCATGAATAAAACCTATTTTGCAACACAGAGAAACATATCTGGAGGTGTTAGAAGTGTTTTGCATGATTTTTGAAGTTAGAGCCTGAAATGTCAGAAAACGGCGTTTCAGCACATAACAAACTTGGTTCAGGCAATGCAAGCTGAAACTCGGTCCAAAATTAAAATTGCAGTCTGTGCATGAATAAAACCTATTTTGCAACACAGAGAAACATATCTTAACGTGTTAGAAGTGTTTTGCATGATTTTTGAAGTTAGAGCCTGATATATCAGAAAACAGCGTTTCAGCACATAACAAAATTGGTTCTGGCAATGCAAGCTGAAACTCGGTCCAAAATTAATATTGCAGTCTGTGCATGAATAAAACCTATTTTGCAACACAGAGAAACATATCTGAAGGTGTTAGAAGTGTTTTGCATGATTTTTGAAGTTAGAGCCTGAAATGTCAGAAAACGGCGTTTCAGCACATAACAAACTTGGTTCAGACAATGCAAGCTGAAACTCGGTCCAAAATTAAAATTGCAGTCTGTGCATGAATGAAACCTATTTTTTAACACAGAGAAACATATCTTAAGGTGTTAGAAGTGTTTTGCATGATTTTTTGAAGTTAGAGCCTGAAATGTCATAAAACGACGTTTCAGCACATAACAAACTTGGTTCAGGCAATGCAAGCTGAAACTCGGTCCAAAATTAAAATTGCAGTCTGTGCATGAATAAAACCTATTTTGCAACACAGAGAAACATATCTGAAGGTGTTAGAAGTGTTTTGCATGATTTTTGAAGTTAGAGCCTGAAATGTCATAAAACGACGTTTCAGCACATAACAAACTTGGTTCAGGCAATGCAAGCTGAAACTCGGTCCAAAATTAAAATTTCAGTCTGTGCATGAATAAAACCTATTTTGCAACACAGAGAAACATATCTGAAGGTGTTAGAAGTGTTTTGCATGATTTTTGAAGTTAGAGCCTGAAATGTCAGAAAACGGCGTTTCAGCACATAACAAACTTGATTCAGGCAATGCAAGCTGAAACTCGGTCCAAAATTAATATTGCAGTCTGTGCATGAATAAAACCTATTTTGCAACACAGAGAAACATATCTGGAGGTGTTAGAAGTGTTTTGCATGATTTTTGAAGTTAGAGCCTGAAATGTCAGAAAACGGCGTTTCAGCACATAACAAACTTGGTTCAGGCAATGCAAGCTGAAACTCGGTCCAAAATTAAAATTGCAGTCTGTGCATGAATAAAACCTATTTTGCAACACAGAGAAACATATCTTAACGTGTTAGAAGTGTTTTGCATGATTTTTGAAGTTAGAGCCTGAAATGTCAGAAAACAGCGTTTCAGCACATAACAAAATTGGTTCTGGCAATGCAAGCTGAAACTCGGTCCAAAATTAATATTGCAGTCTGTGCATGAATAAAACCTATTTTGCAACACAGAGAAACATATCTGAAGGTGTTAGAAGTGTTTTGCATGATTTTTGAAGTTAGAGCCTGAAATGTCAGAAAACGGCGTTTCAGCACATAACAAACTTGGTTCAGACAATGCAAGCTGAAACTCGGTCCAAAATTAAAATTGCAGTCTGTGCATGAATAAAACCTATTTTTTAACACAGAGAAACATATCTTAAGGTGTTAGAAGTGTTTTGCATGATTTTTGAAGTTAGAGCCTGAAATGTCAGAAAACGGCGTTTCAGCACATAACAAACTTGGTTCAGACAATGCAAGCTGAAACTGGGTCCAAAATTAAAATTGCAGTCTGTGCATGAATGAAACCTATTTTTTAACACAGAGAAACATATCTTAAGGTGTTAGAAGTGTTTTGCATGATTTTTTGAAGTTAGAGCCTGAAATGTCATAAAACGACGTTTCAGCACATAACAAACTTGGTTCAGGCAATGCAAGCTGAAACTCGGTCCAAAATTAAAATTGCAGTCTGTGCATGAATAAAACCTATTTTGCAATACAGAGAAACATATCTGAAGGTGTTAGAAGTGTTTTGCATGATTTTTGAAGTTAGAGCCTGAAATGTCATAAAACGACGTTTCAGCACATAACAAACTTGGTTCAGGCAATGCAAGCTGAAACTCGGTCCAAAATTAAAATTTCAGTCTGTGCATGAATAAAACCTATTTTGCAACACAGAGAAACATATCTGAAGGTGTTAGAAGTGTTTTGCATGATTTTTGAAGTTAGAGCCTGAAATGTCAGAAAACGGCGTTTCAGCACATAACAAACTTGTTTCAGGCAATGCAAGCTGAAACTCGGTCCAAAATTAAAATTGCAGTCTGTGCATGAATAAAACCTATTTTGCAACACAGAGAAACATATCTGAAGGTGTTAGAAGTGTTTTGCATGATTTTTTGAAGTTAGAGCCTGAAATGTCATAAAACGACGTTTCAGCACATAACAAACTTGGTTCAGGCAATGCAAGCTGAAACTCGGTCCAAAATTAAAATTGCAGTCTGTGCATGAATAAAACCTATTTTGCAACACAGAGAAACATATCTGAAGGTGTTAGAAGTGTTTTGCATGATTTTTGAAGTTAGAGCCTGAAATGTCATAAAAAGACGTTTCAGCACATAACAAACTTGGTTCAGGCAATGCAAGCTGAAACTCGGTCCAAAATTAAAATAGCAGTCTGTGCATGAATAAAACCTATTTTGCAACACAGAGAAACATATCTGAAGGTGTTAGAAGTGTTTTGCATGATTTTTTGAAGTTAGAGCCTGAAATGTCATAAAACGACGTTTCAGCACATAACAAACTTGGTTCAGGCAATGCAAGCTGAAACTCGGTCCAAAATTAAAATTGCAGTCTGTGCATGAATAAAACCTATTTTGCAACACAGAGAAACATATCTGAAGGTGTTAGAAGTGTTTTGCATGATTTTTGAAGTTAGAGCCTGAAATGTCAGAAAACGGCGTTTCAGCACATAACAAACTTGGTTCAGGCAATGCAAGCTGAAACTCGGTCCAATATTAAAATTGCAGTCTATGCATGAATAAAACCTATTTTGCAACACAGAGAAACATATCTGAAGGTGTTAGAAGTGTTTTGCATGATTTTTGAAGTTAGAGCCTGAAATGTCAGAAAACGGCGTTTCAGCACATAACAAACTTGGTTCAGACAATGCAAGCTGAAACTCAGTCCAAAATTAATATTGGAGTCTGTGCATGAATAAAACCTATTTTGCAACACAGAGAAACATATCTGGAGGTGTTAGAAGTGTTTTGCATGATTTTTGAAGTTAGAGCCTGAAATGTCAGAAAACGGCGTTTCAGCACATAACAAACTTGGTTCAGGCAATGCAAGCTGAAACTCGGTCCAAAATTAAAATAGCAGTCTGTGCATGAATAAAACCTATTTTGCAACACAGAGAAACATATCTGAAGGTGTTAGAAGTGTTTTGCATGATTTTTGAAGTTAGAGCCTTAAATGTCAAAAAACAGCGTTTCAGCGCAGAACAAACTTGGTTCTGGCAATGCAAGCTGAAACTCGGTCCAAAATTAAAATTGCAGTCTGTGCATGAATAAAACCTATTTTGCAACACAGAGAAACATGTCTTAAGGTGTAAGAAGTGTTTTGCATGATTTTTGAAGTTAGAGCCTGATATGTCAGAAAACAGCGTTTCAGCACATAACAAAATTGGTTCAGGCAATGCAAGCTGAAACTCGGTCCAAAATTAATATTGCAGTCTGTGCATGAATAAAACCTATTTTGCAACACAGAGAAACATATCTGGAGGTGTTAGAAGTGTTTTGCATGATTTTTGAAGTTAGAGCCTGAAATGTCAGAAAACGGCGTTTCAGCACATAACAAACTTGGTTCAGGCAATGCAAGCTGAAACTCGGTCCAAAATTAAAATTGCAGTCTGTGCATGAATAAAACCTATTTTGCAACACAGAGAAACATATCTTAACGTGTTAGAAGTGTTTTGCATGATTTTTGAAGTTAGAGCCTGATATATCAGAAAACAGCGTTTCAGCACATAACAAAATTGGTTCTGGCAATGCAAGCTGAAACTCGGTCCAAAATTAATATTGCAGTCTGTGCATGAATAAAACCTATTTTGCAACACAGAGAAACATATCTGAAGGTGTTAGAAGTGTTTTGCATGATTTTTGAAGTTAGAGCCTGAAATGTCAGAAAACGGCGTTTCAGCACATAACAAACTTGGTTCAGACAATGCAAGCTGAAACTCGGTCCAAAATTAAAATTGCAGTCTGTGCATGAATGAAACCTATTTTTTAACACAGAGAAACATATCTTAAGGTGTTAGAAGTGTTTTGCATGATTTTTTGAAGTTAGAGCCTGAAATGTCATAAAACGACGTTTCAGCACATAACAAACTTGGTTCAGGCAATGCAAGCTGAAACTCGGTCCAAAATTAAAATTGCAGTCTGTGCATGAATAAAACCTATTTTGCAACACAGAGAAACATATCTGAAGGTGTTAGAAGTGTTTTGCATGATTTTTGAAGTTAGAGCCTGAAATGTCATAAAACGACGTTTCAGCACATAACAAACTTGGTTCAGGCAATGCAAGCTGAAACTCGGTCCAAAATTAAAATTTCAGTCTGTGCATGAATAAAACCTATTTTGCAACACAGAGAAACATATCTGAAGGTGTTAGAAGTGTTTTGCATGATTTTTGAAGTTAGAGCCTGAAATGTCAGAAAACGGCGTTTCAGCACATAACAAACTTGATTCAGGCAATGCAAGCTGAAACTCGGTCCAAAATTAATATTGCAGTCTGTGCATGAATAAAACCTATTTTGCAACACAGAGAAACATATCTGGAGGTGTTAGAAGTGTTTTGCATGATTTTTGAAGTTAGAGCCTGAAATGTCAGAAAACGGCGTTTCAGCACATAACAAACTTGGTTCAGGCAATGCAAGCTGAAACTCGGTCCAAAATTAAAATTGCAGTCTGTGCATGAATAAAACCTATTTTGCAACACAGAGAAACATATCTTAACGTGTTAGAAGTGTTTTGCATGATTTTTGAAGTTAGAGCCTGAAATGTCAGAAAACAGCGTTTCAGCACATAACAAAATTGGTTCTGGCAATGCAAGCTGAAACTCGGTCCAAAATTAATATTGCAGTCTGTGCATGAATAAAACCTATTTTGCAACACAGAGAAACATATCTGAAGGTGTTAGAAGTGTTTTGCATGATTTTTGAAGTTAGAGCCTGAAATGTCAGAAAACGGCGTTTCAGCACATAACAAACTTGGTTCTGGCAATGCAAGCTGAAACTCGGTCCAAAATTAAAATTGCAGTCTGTGCATGAATAAAACCTATTTTGCAACACGCAGAAACATGTCTTAAGGTGTAAGAAGTGTTTTGCATGATTTTTGAAGTTAGAGCCTGATATGTCAGAAAACAGCGTTTCAGCACATAACAAACTTGGTTCAGGCAATGCAAGCTGAAACTCGGTCCAAAATTAAAATTGCAGTCTGTGCATGAATAAAACCTATTTTGCAACACGCAGAAACATGTCTTAAGGTGTAAGAAGTGTTTTGCATGATTTTTGAAGTTAGAGCCTGATATGTCAGAAAACAGCGTTTCAGCACATAACAAAATTGGTTCTGGCAATGCAAGCTGAAACTCGGTCCAAAATTAAAATTTCAGTCTGTGCATGAATAAAACCTATTTTGCAACACAGAGAAACATATCTGAAGGTGTTAGAAGTGTTTTGCATGATTTTTGAAGTTAGAGCCTGAAATGTCAGAAAACGGCGTTTCAGCACATAACAAACTTGGTTCAGGCAATGCAAGCTGAAACTCGGTCCAAAATTAAAATTTCAGTCTGTGCATGAATAAAACCTATTTTGCAACACAGAGAAACATATCTGAAGGTGTTAGAAGTGTTTTGCATGATTTTTGAAGTTAGAGCCTGAAATGTCAGAAAACGGCGTTTCAGCACATAACAAACTTGATTCAGGCAATGCAAGCTGAAACTCGGTCCAAAATTAATATTGCAGTCTGTGCATGAATAAAACCTATTTTGCAACACAGAGAAACATATCTGGAGGTGTTAGAAGTGTTTTGCATGATTTTTGAAGTTAGAGCCTGAAATGTCAGAAAACGGCGTTTCAGCACATAACAAACTTGGTTCAGGCAATGCAAGCTGAAACTCGGTCCAAAATTAAAATTGCAGTCTGTGCATGAATAAAACCTATTTTGCAACACAGAGAAACATATCTTAACGTGTTAGAAGTGTTTTGCATGATTTTTGAAGTTAGAGCCTGAAATGTCAGAAAACAGCGTTTCAGCACATAACAAAATTGGTTCTGGCAATGCAAGCTGAAACTCGGTCCAAAATTAATATTGCAGTCTGTGCATGAATAAAACCTATTTTGCAACACAGAGAAACATATCTGAAGGTGTTAGAAGTGTTTTGCATGATTTTTGAAGTTAGAGCCTGAAATGTCAGAAAACAGCGTTTCAGCGCAGAACAAACTTGGTTCTGGCAATGCAAGCTGAAACTCGGTCCAAAATTAAAATTGCAGTCTGTGCATGAATAAAACCTATTTTGCAACACGCAGAAACATGTCTTAAGGTGTAAGAAGTGTTTTGCATGATTTTTGAAGTTAGAGCCTGATATGTCAGAAAACAGCGTTTCAGCACATAACAAACTTGGTTCAGGCAATGCAAGCTGAAACTCGGTCCAAAATTAAAATTGCAGTCTGTGCATGAATAAAACCTATTTTGCAAAACAGAGAAACATATCTGAAGGTGTTAGAAGTGTTTTGCATGATTTTTGAAGTTAGAGCCTGAAATGTCATAAAACGACGTTTCAGCACATAACAAACTTTGGTTCAGGCAATGCAAGCTGAAACTCGGTCCAAAATTAAAATAGCAGTCTGTGCATGAATAAAACCTATTTTGCAACACAGAGAAACATATCTGAAGGTGTTAGAAGTGTTTTGCATGATTTTTGAAGTTAGAGCCTGAAATGTCAAAAAACAGCGTTTCAGCGCAGAACAAACTTGGTTCTGGCAATGCAAGCTGAAACTCGGTCCAAAATTAAAATTGCAGTCTGTGCATGAATAAAACCTATTTTGCAACACGCAGAAACATGTCTTAAGGTGTAAGAAGTGTTTTGCATGATTTTTGAAGTTAGAGCCTGATATGTCAGAAAACAGCGTTTCAGCACATAACAAAATTGGTTCTGGCAATGCAAGCTGAAACTCGGTCCAAAATTAATATTGCAGTCTGTGCATGAATAAAACCTATTTTGCAACACAGAGAAACATATCTGAAGGTGTTAGAAGTGTTTTGCATGATTTTTTGAAGTTAGAGCCTGAAATGTCATAAAACGACGTTTCAGCACATAACAAACTTGGTTCAGGCAATGCAAGCTGAAACTCGGTCCAAAATTAAAATTGCAGTCTGTGCATGAATAAAACCTATTTTGCAACACAGAGAAACATATCTGAAGGTGTTAGAAGTGTTTTGCATGATTTTTGAAGTTAGAGCCTGAAATGTCATAAAAAGACGTTTCAGCACATAACAAACTTGGTTCAGGCAATGCAAGCTGAAACTCGGTCCAAAATTAAAATTGCAGTCTGTGCATGAATAAAACCTATTTTGCAACACGCAGAAACATGTCTTAAGGTGTAAGAAGTGTTTTGCATGATTTTTGAAGTTAGAGCCTGATATGTCAGAAAACAGCGTTTCAGCACATAACAAAATTGGTTCTGGCAATGCAAGCTGAAACTCGGTCCAAAATTAAAATTTCAGTCTGTGCATGAATAAAACCTATTTTGCAACACAGAGAAACATATCTGAAGGTGTTAGAAGTGTTTTGCATGATTTTTGAAGTTAGAGCCTGAAATGTCAGAAAACGGCGTTTCAGCACATAACAAACTTGGTTCAGGCAATGCAAGCTGAAACTCGGTCCAAAATTAAAATTTCAGTCTGTGCATGAATAAAACCTATTTTGCAACACAGAGAAACATATCTGAAGGTGTTAGAAGTGTTTTGCATGATTTTTGAAGTTAGAGCCTGAAATGTCAGAAAACGGCGTTTCAGCACATAACAAACTTGATTCAGGCAATGCAAGCTGAAACTCGGTCCAAAATTAATATTGCAGTCTGTGCATGAATAAAACCTATTTTGCAACACAGAGAAACATATCTGGAGGTGTTAGAAGTGTTTTGCATGATTTTTGAAGTTAGAGCCTGAAATGTCAGAAAACGGCGTTTCAGCACATAACAAACTTGGTTCAGGCAATGCAAGCTGAAACTCGGTCCAAAATTAAAATTGCAGTCTGTGCATGAATAAAACCTATTTTGCAACACAGAGAAACATATCTTAACGTGTTAGAAGTGTTTTGCATGATTTTTGAAGTTAGAGCCTGAAATGTCAGAAAACAGCGTTTCAGCACATAACAAAATTGGTTCTGGCAATGCAAGCTGAAACTCGGTCCAAAATTAATATTGCAGTCTGTGCATGAATAAAACCTATTTTGCAACACAGAGAAACATATCTGAAGGTGTTAGAAGTGTTTTGCATGATTTTTGAAGTTAGAGCCTGAAATGTCAGAAAACAGCGTTTCAGCGCAGAACAAACTTGGTTCTGGCAATGCAAGCTGAAACTCGGTCCAAAATTAAAATTGCAGTCTGTGCATGAATAAAACCTATTTTGCAACACGCAGAAACATGTCTTAAGGTGTAAGAAGTGTTTTGCATGATTTTTGAAGTTAGAGCCTGATATGTCAGAAAACAGCGTTTCAGCACATAACAAACTTGGTTCAGGCAATGCAAGCTGAAACTCGGTCCAAAATTAAAATTGCAGTCTGTGCATGAATAAAACCTATTTTGCAAAACAGAGAAACATATCTGAAGGTGTTAGAAGTGTTTTGCATGATTTTTGAAGTTAGAGCCTGAAATGTCATAAAACGACGTTTCAGCACATAACAAACTTGGTTCAGGCAATGCAAGCTGAAACTCGGTCCAAAATTAAAATAGCAGTCTGTGCATGAATAAAACCTATTTTGCAACACAGAGAAACATATCTGAAGGTGTTAGAAGTGTTTTGCATGATTTTTGAAGTTAGAGCCTGAAATGTCAAAAAACAGCGTTTCAGCGCAGAACAAACTTGGTTCTGGCAATGCAAGCTGAAACTCGGTCCAAAATTAAAATTGCAGTCTGTGCATGAATAAAACCTATTTTGCAACACGCAGAAACATGTCTTAAGGTGTAAGAAGTGTTTTGCATGATTTTTGAAGTTAGAGCCTGATATGTCAGAAAACAGCGTTTCAGCACATAACAAAATTGGTTCTGGCAATGCAAGCTGAAACTCGGTCCAAAATTAATATTGCAGTCTGTGCATGAATAAAACCTATTTTGCAACACAGAGAAACATATCTGAAGGTGTTAGACGTGTTTTGCATGATTTTTGAAGTTAGAGCCTGAAATGTCAGAAAACGGCGTTTCAGCACATAACAAACTTGGTTCAGACAATGCAAGCTGAAACTGGGTCCAAAATTAAAATTGCAGTCTGTGCATGAATGAAACCTATTTTTTAACACAGAGAAACATATCTTAAGGTGTTAGAAGTGTTTTGCATGATTTTTTGAAGTTAGAGCCTGAAATGTCATAAAACGACGTTTCAGCACATAACAAACTTGGTTCAGGCAATGCAAGCTGAAACTCGGTCCAAAATTAAAATTGCAGTCTGTGCATGAATAAAACCTATTTTGCAACACAGAGAAACATATCTGAAGGTGTTAGAAGTGTTTTGCATGATTTTTGAAGTTAGAGCCTGAAATGTCATAAAACGACGTTTCAGCACATAACAAACTTGGTTCAGGCAATGCAAGCTGAAACTCGGTCCAAAATTAAAATTTCAGTCTGTGCATGAATAAAACCTATTTTGCAACACAGAGAAACATATCTGAAGGTGTTAGAAGTGTTTTGCATGATTTTTGAAGTTAGAGCCTGAAATGTCAGAAAACGGCGTTTCAGCACATAACAAACTTGGTTCAGGCAATGCAAGCTGAAACTCGGTCCAAAATTAATATTGCAGTCTGTGCATGAATAAAACCTATTTTGCAACACAGAGAAACATATCTGGAAGTGTTAGAAGTGTTTTGCATGATTTTTGAAGTTAGAGCCTGAAATGTCAGAAAACGGCGTTTCAGCACATAACAAACTTGGTTCAGACAATGCAAGCTGAAACTCGGTCCAAAATTAAAATTGCAGTCTGTGCATGAATGAAACCTATTTTTTAACACAGAGAAACATATCTTAAGGTGTTAGAAGTGTTTTGCATGATTTTTTGAAGTTAGAGCCTGAAATGTCATAAAACGACTTTTCAGCACATAACAAACTTGGTTCAGGCAATGCAAGCTGAAACTCGGTCCAAAATTAAAATTGCAGTCTGTGCATGAATAAAACCTATTTTGCAACACAGAGAAACATATCTGAAGGTGTTAGAAGTGTTTTGCATGATTTTTGAAGTTAGAGCCTGAAATGTCATAAAACGACGTTTCAGCACATAACAAACTTGGTTCAGGCAATGCAAGCTGAAGCTCGGTCCAAAATTAAAATTTCAGTCTGTGCATGAATAAAACCTATTTTGCAACACAGAGAAACATATCTGAAGGTGTTAGAAGTGTTTTGCATGATTTTTGAAGTTAGAGCCTGAAATGTCAGAAAACGGCGTTTCAGCACATAACAAACTTGATTCAGGCAATGCAAGCTGAAACTCGGTCCAAAATTAATATTGCAGTCTGTGCATGAATAAAACCTATTTTGCAACACAGAGAAACATATCTGGAGGTGTTAGAAGTGTTTTGCATGATTTTTGAAGTTAGAGCCTGAAATGTCAGAAAACGGCGTTTCAGCACATAACAAACTTGGTTCAGGCAATGCAAGCTGAAACTCGGTCCAAAATTAAAATTGCAGTCTGTGCATGAATAAAACCTATTTTGCAACACAGAGAAACATATCTTAACGTGTTAGAAGTGTTTTGCATGATTTTTGAAGTTAGAGCCTGAAATGTCAGAAAACAGCGTTTCAGCACATAACAAAATTGGTTCTGGCAATGCAAGCTGAAACTCGGTCCAAAATTAATATTGCAGTCTGTGCATGAATAAAACCTATTTTGCAACACAGAGAAACATATCTGAAGGTGTTAGAAGTGTTTTGCATGATTTTTGAAGTTAGAGCCTCAAATGTCAGAAAACGGCGTTTCAGCACATAACAAACTTGGTTCAGACAATGCAAGCTGAAACTCGGTCCAAAATTAAAATTGCAGTCTGTGCATGAATGAAACCTATTTTTTAACACAGAGAAACATATCTTAAGGTGTTAGAAGTGTTTTGCATGATTTTTGAAGTTAGAGCCTGAAATGTCAGAAAACAGCGTTTCAGCGCAGAACAAACTTGGTTCTGGCAATGCAAGCTGAAACTCGGTCCAAAATTAAAATTGCAGTCTGTGCATGAATAAAACCTATTTTGCAACACGCAGAAACATGTCTTAAGGTGTAAGAAGTGTTTTGCATGATTTTTGAAGTTAGAGCCTGATATGTCAGAAAACAGCGTTTCAGCACATAACAAACTTGGTTCAGGCAATGCAAGCTGAAACTCGGTCCAAAATTAAAATTGCAGTCTGTGCATGAATAAAACCTATTTTGCAAAACAGAGAAACATATCTGAAGGTGTTAGAAGTGTTTTGCATGATTTTTGAAGTTAGAGCCTGAAATGTCATAAAACGACGTTTCAGCACATAACAAACTTGGTTCAGGCAATGCAAGCTGAAACTCGGTCCAAAATTAAAATAGCAGTCTGTGCATGAATAAAACCTATTTTGCAACACAGAGAAACATATCTGAAGGTGTTAGAAGTGTTTTGCATGATTTTTGAAGTTAGAGCCTGAAATGTCAAAAAACAGCGTTTCAGCGCAGAACAAACTTGGTTCTGGCAATGCAAGCTGAAACTCGGTCCAAAATTAAAATTGCAGTCTGTGCATGAATAAAACCTATTTTGCAACACGCAGAAACATGTCTTAAGGTGTAAGAAGTGTTTTGCATGATTTTTGAAGTTAGAGCCTGATATGTCAGAAAACAGCGTTTCAGCACATAACAAAATTGGTTCTGGCAATGCAAGCTGAAACTCGGTCCAAAATTAATATTGCAGTCTGTGCATGAATAAAACCTATTTTGCAACACAGAGAAACATATCTGAAGGTGTTAGACGTGTTTTGCATGATTTTTGAAGTTAGAGCCTGAAATGTCAGAAAACGGCGTTTCAGCACATAACAAACTTGGTTCAGACAATGCAAGCTGAAACTGGGTCCAAAATTAAAATTGCAGTCTGTGCATGAATGAAACCTATTTTTTAACACAGAGAAACATATCTTAAGGTGTTAGAAGTGTTTTGCATGATTTTTTGAAGTTAGAGCCTGAAATGTCATAAAACGACGTTTCAGCACATAACAAACTTGGTTCAGGCAATGCAAGCTGAAACTCGGTCCAAAATTAAAATTGCAGTCTGTGCATGAATAAAACCTATTTTGCAACACAGAGAAACATATCTGAAGGTGTTAGAAGTGTTTTGCATGATTTTTGAAGTTAGAGCCTGAAATGTCATAAAACGACGTTTCAGCACATAACAAATTTGGTTCAGGCAATGCAAGCTGAAACTCGGTCCAAAATTAAAATTTCAGTCTGTGCATGAATAAAACCTATTTTGCAACACAGAGAAACATATCTGAAGGTGTTAGAAGTGTTTTGCATGATTTTTGAAGTTAGAGCCTGAAATGTCAGAAAACGGCGTTTCAGCACATAACAAACTTGGTTCAGGCAATGCAAGCTGAAACTCGGTCCAAAATTAATATTGCAGTCTGTGCATGAATAAAACCTATTTTGCAACACAGAGAAACATATCTGGAAGTGTTAGAAGTGTTTTGCATGATTTTTGAAGTTAGAGCCTGAAATGTCAGAAAACGGCGTTTCAGCACATAACAAACTTGGTTCAGGCAATGCAAGCTGAAACTCGGTCCAAAATTAAAATTGCAGTCTGTGCATGAATAAAACCTATTTTGCAACACAGAGAAACATATCTGAAGGTGTTAGAAGTGTTTTGCATGATTTTTGAAGTTAGAGCCTGAAATGTCAAAAAACAGCGTTTCAGCGCAGAACAAACTTGGTTCTGGCAATGCAAGCTGAAACTCGGTCCAAAATTAAAATTGCAGTCTGTGCATGAATAAAACCTATTTTGCAACACAGAGAAACATGTCTTAAGGTGTAAGAAGTGTTTTGCATGATTTTTGAAGTTAGAGCCTGAAATGTCAGAAAACAGCGTTTCAGCACATAACAAAATTGGTTCTGGCAATGCAAGCTGAAACTCGGTCCAAAATTAATATTGCAGTCTGTGCATGAATAAAACCTATTTTGCAACACAGAGAAACATATCTGAAGGTGTTAGAAGTGTTTTGCATGATTTTTGAAGTTAGAGCCTGAAATGTCAGAAAACAGCGTTTCAGCGCAGAACAAACTTGGTTCTGGCAATGCAAGCTGAAACTCGGTCCAAAATTAAAATTGCAGTCTGTGCATGAATAAAACCTATTTTGCAACACGCAGAAACATGTCTTAAGGTGTAAGAAGTGTTTTGCATGATTTTTGAAGTTAGAGCCTGATATGTCAGAAAACAGCGTTTCAGCACATAACAAACTTGGTTCAGGCAATGCAAGCTGAAACTCGGTCCAAAATTAAAATTGCAGTCTGTGCATGAATAAAACCTATTTTGCAAAACAGAGAAACATATCTGAAGGTGTTAGAAGTGTTTTGCATGATTTTTGAAGTTAGAGCCTGAAATGTCATAAAACGACGTTTCAGCACATAACAAACTTGGTTCAGGCAATGCAAGCTGAAACTCGGTCCAAAATTAAAATAGCAGTCTGTGCATGAATAAAACCTATTTTGCAACACAGAGAAACATATCTGAAGGTGTTAGAAGTGTTTTGCATGATTTTTGAAGTTAGAGCCTGAAATGTCAAAAAACAGCGTTTCAGCGCAGAACAAACTTGGTTCTGGCAATGCAAGCTGAAACTCGGTCCAAAATTAAAATTGCAGTCTGTGCATGAATAAAACCTATTTTGCAACACGCAGAAACATGTCTTAAGGTGTAAGAAGTGTTTTGCATGATTTTTGAAGTTAGAGCCTGATATGTCAGAAAACAGCGTTTCAGCACATAACAAAATTGGTTCTGGCAATGCAAGCTGAAACTCGGTCCAAAATTAATATTGCAGTCTGTGCATGAATAAAACCTATTTTGCAACACAGAGAAACATATCTGAAGGTGTTAGAAGTGTTTTGCATGATTTTTTGAAGTTAGAGCCTGAAATGTCATAAAACGACGTTTCAGCACATAACAAACTTGGTTCAGGCAATGCAAGCTGAAACTCGGTCCAAAATTAAAATTGCAGTCTGTGCATGAATAAAACCTATTTTGCAACACAGAGAAACATATCTGAAGGTGTTAGAAGTGTTTTGCATGATTTTTGAAGTTAGAGCCTGAAATGTCATAAAAAGACGTTTCAGCACATAACAAACTTGGTTCAGGCAATGCAAGCTGAAACTCGGTCCAAAATTAAAATTGCAGTCTGTGCATGAATAAAACCTATTTTGCAACACGCAGAAACATGTCTTAAGGTGTAAGAAGTGTTTTGCATGATTTTTGAAGTTAGAGCCTGATATGTCAGAAAACAGCGTTTCAGCACATAACAAAATTGGTTCTGGCAATGCAAGCTGAAACTCGGTCCAAAATTAAAATTTCAGTCTGTGCATGAATAAAACCTATTTTGCAACACAGAGAAACATATCTGAAGGTGTTAGAAGTGTTTTGCATGATTTTTGAAGTTAGAGCCTGAAATGTCAGAAAACGGCGTTTCAGCACATAACAAACTTGGTTCAGGCAATGCAAGCTGAAACTCGGTCCAAAATTAAAATTTCAGTCTGTGCATGAATAAAACCTATTTTGCAACACAGAGAAACATATCTGAAGGTGTTAGAAGTGTTTTGCATGATTTTTGAAGTTAGAGCCTGAAATGTCAGAAAACGGCGTTTCAGCACATAACAAACTTGATTCAGGCAATGCAAGCTGAAACTCGGTCCAAAATTAATATTGCAGTCTGTGCATGAATAAAACCTATTTTGCAACACAGAGAAACATATCTGGAGGTGTTAGAAGTGTTTTGCATGATTTTTGAAGTTAGAGCCTGAAATGTCAGAAAACGGCGTTTCAGCACATAACAAACTTGGTTCAGGCAATGCAAGCTGAAACTCGGTCCAAAATTAAAATTGCAGTCTGTGCATGAATAAAACCTATTTTGCAACACAGAGAAACATATCTTAACGTGTTAGAAGTGTTTTGCATGATTTTTGAAGTTAGAGCCTGAAATGTCAGAAAACAGCGTTTCAGCACATAACAAAATTGGTTCTGGCAATGCAAGCTGAAACTCGGTCCAAAATTAATATTGCAGTCTGTGCATGAATAAAACCTATTTTGCAACACAGAGAAACATATCTGAAGGTGTTAGAAGTGTTTTGCATGATTTTTGAAGTTAGAGCCTGAAATGTCAGAAAACAGCGTTTCAGCGCAGAACAAACTTGGTTCTGGCAATGCAAGCTGAAACTCGGTCCAAAATTAAAATTGCAGTCTGTGCATGAATAAAACCTATTTTGCAACACGCAGAAACATGTCTTAAGGTGTAAGAAGTGTTTTGCATGATTTTTGAAGTTAGAGCCTGATATGTCAGAAAACAGCGTTTCAGCACATAACAAACTTGGTTCAGGCAATGCAAGCTGAAACTCGGTCCAAAATTAAAATTGCAGTCTGTGCATGAATAAAACCTATTTTGCAAAACAGAGAAACATATCTGAAGGTGTTAGAAGTGTTTTGCATGATTTTTGAAGTTAGAGCCTGAAATGTCATAAAACGACGTTTCAGCACATAACAAACTTGGTTCAGGCAATGCAAGCTGAAACTCGGTCCAAAATTAAAATAGCAGTCTGTGCATGAATAAAACCTATTTTGCAACACAGAGAAACATATCTGAAGGTGTTAGAAGTGTTTTGCATGATTTTTGAAGTTAGAGCCTGAAATGTCAAAAAACAGCGTTTCAGCGCAGAACAAACTTGGTTCTGGCAATGCAAGCTGAAACTCGGTCCAAAATTAAAATTGCAGTCTGTGCATGAATAAAACCTATTTTGCAACACGCAGAAACATGTCTTAAGGTGTAAGAAGTGTTTTGCATGATTTTTGAAGTTAGATCCTGATATGTCAGAAAACAGCGTTTCAGCACATAACAAAATTGGTTCTGGCAATGCAAGCTGAAACTCGGTCCAAAATTAATATTGCAGTCTGTGCATGAATAAAACCTATTTTGCAACACAGAGAAACATATCTGAAGGTGTTAGACGTGTTTTGCATGATTTTTGAAGTTAGAGCCTGAAATGTCAGAAAACGGCGTTTCAGCACATAACAAACTTGGTTCAGACAATGCAAGCTGAAACTGGGTCCAAAATTAAAATTGCAGTCTGTGCATGAATGAAACCTATTTTTTAACACAGAGAAACATATCTTAAGGTGTTAGAAGTGTTTTGCATGATTTTTTGAAGTTAGAGCCTGAAATGTCATAAAACGACGTTTCAGCACATAACAAACTTGGTTCAGGCAATGCAAGCTGAAACTCGGTCCAAAATTAAAATTGCAGTCTGTGCATGAATAAAACCTATTTTGCAACACAGAGAAACATATCTGAAGGTGTTAGAAGTGTTTTGCATGATTTTTGAAGTTAGAGCCTGAAATGTCATAAAACGACGTTTCAGCACATAACAAACTTGGTTCAGGCAATGCAAGCTGAAACTCGGTCCAAAATTAAAATTTCAGTCTGTGCATGAATAAAACCTATTTTGCAACACAGAGAAACATATCTGAAGGTGTTAGAAGTGTTTTGCATGATTTTTGAAGTTAGAGCCTGAAATGTCAGAAAACGGCGTTTCAGCACATAACAAACTTGGTTCAGGCAATGCAAGCTGAAACTCGGTCCAAAATTAATATTGCAGTCTGTGCATGAATAAAACCTATTTTGCAACACAGAGAAACATATCTGGAAGTGTTAGAAGTGTTTTGCATGATTTTTGAAGTTAGAGCCTGAAATGTCAGAAAACGGCGTTTCAGCACATAACAAACTTGGTTCAGACAATGCAAGCTGAAACTCGGTCCAAAATTAAAATTGCAGTCTGTGCATGAATGAAACCTATTTTTTAACACAGAGAAACATATCTTAAGGTGTTAGAAGTGTTTTGCATGATTTTTTGAAGTTAGAGCCTGAAATGTCATAAAACGACTTTTCAGCACATAACAAACTTGGTTCAGGCAATGCAAGCTGAAACTCGGTCCAAAATTAAAATTGCAGTCTGTGCATGAATAAAACCTATTTTGCAACACAGAGAAACATATCTGAAGGTGTTAGAAGTGTTTTGCATGATTTTTGAAGTTAGAGCCTGAAATGTCATAAAACGACGTTTCAGCACATAACAAACTTGGTTCAGGCAATGCAAGCTGAAGCTCGGTCCAAAATTAAAATTTCAGTCTGTGCATGAATAAAACCTATTTTGCAACACAGAGAAACATATCTGAAGGTGTTAGAAGTGTTTTGCATGATTTTTGAAGTTAGAGCCTGAAATGTCAGAAAACGGCGTTTCAGCACATAACAAACTTGATTCAGGCAATGCAAGCTGAAACTCGGTCCAAAATTAATATTGCAGTCTGTGCATGAATAAAACCTATTTTGCAACACAGAGAAACATATCTGGAGGTGTTAGAAGTGTTTTGCATGATTTTTGAAGTTAGAGCCTGAAATGTCAGAAAACGGCGTTTCAGCACATAACAAACTTGGTTCAGGCAATGCAAGCTGAAACTCGGTCCAAAATTAAAATTGCAGTCTGTGCATGAATAAAACCTATTTTGCAACACAGAGAAACATATCTTAACGTGTTAGAAGTGTTTTGCATGATTTTTGAAGTTAGAGCCTGAAATGTCAGAAAACAGCGTTTCAGCACATAACAAAATTGGTTCTGGCAATGCAAGCTGAAACTCGGTCCAAAATTAATATTGCAGTCTGTGCATGAAGAAAACCTATTTTGCAACACAGAGAAACATATCTGAAGGTGTTAGAAGTGTTTTGCATGATTTTTGAAGTTAGAGCCTCAAATGTCAGAAAACGGCGTTTCAGCACATAACAAACTTGGTTCAGACAATGCAAGCTGAAACTCGGTCCAAAATTAAAATTGCAGTCTGTGCATGAATGAAACCTATTTTTTAACACAGAGAAACATATCTTAAGGTGTTAGAAGTGTTTTGCATGATTTTTGAAGTTAGAGCCTGAAATGTCAGAAAACAGCGTTTCAGCGCAGAACAAACTTGGTTCTGGCAATGCAAGCTGAAACTCGGTCCAAAATTAAAATTGCAGTCTGTGCATGAATAAAACCTATTTTGCAACACGCAGAAACATGTCTTAAGGTGTAAGAAGTGTTTTGCATGATTTTTGAAGTTAGAGCCTGATATGTCAGAAAACAGCGTTTCAGCACATAACAAACTTGGTTCAGGCAATGCAAGCTGAAACTCGGTCCAAAATTAAAATTGCAGTCTGTGCATGAATAAAACCTATTTTGCAAAACAGAGAAACATATCTGAAGGTGTTAGAAGTGTTTTGCATGATTTTTGAAGTTAGAGCCTGAAATGTCATAAAACGACGTTTCAGCACATAACAAACTTGGTTCAGGCAATGCAAGCTGAAACTCGGTCCAAAATTAAAATAGCAGTCTGTGCATGAATAAAACCTATTTTGCAACACAGAGAAACATATCTGAAGGTGTTAGAAGTGTTTTGCATGATTTTTGAAGTTAGAGCCTGAAATGTCAAAAAACAGCGTTTCAGCGCAGAACAAACTTGGTTCTGGCAATGCAAGCTGAAACTCGGTCCAAAATTAAAATTGCAGTCTGTGCATGAATAAAACCTATTTTGCAACACGCAGAAACATGTCTTAAGGTGTAAGAAGTGTTTTGCATGATTTTTGAAGTTAGAGCCTGATATGTCAGAAAACAGCGTTTCAGCACATAACAAAATTGGTTCTGGCAATGCAAGCTGAAACTCGGTCCAAAATTAATATTGCAGTCTGTGCATGAATAAAACCTATTTTGCAACACAGAGAAACATATCTGAAGGTGTTAGACGTGTTTTGCATGATTTTTGAAGTTAGAGCCTGAAATGTCAGAAAACGGCGTTTCAGCACATAACAAACTTGGTTCAGACAATGCAAGCTGAAACTGGGTCCAAAATTAAAATTGCAGTCTGTGCATGAATGAAACCTATTTTTTAACACAGAGAAACATATCTTAAGGTGTTAGAAGTGTTTTGCATGATTTTTTGAAGTTAGAGCCTGAAATGTCATAAAACGACGTTTCAGCACATAACAAACTTGGTTCAGGCAATGCAAGCTGAAACTCGGTCCAAAATTAAAATTGCAGTCTGTGCATGAATAAAACCTATTTTGCAACACAGAGAAACATATCTGAAGGTGTTAGAAGTGTTTTGCATGATTTTTGAAGTTAGAGCCTGAAATGTCATAAAACGACGTTTCAGCACATAACAAATTTGGTTCAGGCAATGCAAGCTGAAACTCGGTCCAAAATTAAAATTTCAGTCTGTGCATGAATAAAACCTATTTTGCAACACAGAGAAACATATCTGAAGGTGTTAGAAGTGTTTTGCATGATTTTTGAAGTTAGAGCCTGAAATGTCAGAAAACGGCGTTTCAGCACATAACAAACTTGGTTCAGGCAATGCAAGCTGAAACTCGGTCCAAAATTAATATTGCAGTCTGTGCATGAATAAAACCTATTTTGCAACACAGAGAAACATATCTGGAAGTGTTAGAAGTGTTTTGCATGATTTTTGAAGTTAGAGCCTGAAATGTCAGAAAACGGCGTTTCAGCACATAACAAACTTGGTTCAGGCAATGCAAGCTGAAACTCGGTCCAAAATTAAAATTGCAGTCTGTGCATGAATAAAACCTATTTTGCAACACAGAGAAACATATCTGAAGGTGTTAGAAGTGTTTTGCATGATTTTTGAAGTTAGAGCCTGAAATGTCAAAAAACAGCGTTTCAGCGCAGAACAAACTTGGTTCTGGCAATGCAAGCTGAAACTCGGTCCAAAATTAAAATTGCAGTCTGTGCATGAATAAAACCTATTTTGCAACACAGAGAAACATGTCTTAAGGTGTAAGAAGTGTTTTGCATGATTTTTGAAGTTAGAGCCTGATATGTCAGAAAACAGCGTTTCAGCACATAACAAACTTGGTTCAGGCAATGCAAGCTGAAACTCGGTCCAAAATTAAAATAGCAGTCTGTGCATGAATAAAACCTATTTTGCAACACAGAGAAACATATCTGAAGGTGTTAGAAGTGTTTTGCATGATTTTTGAAGTTAGAGCCTTAAATGTCAAAAAACAGCGTTTCAGCGCAGAACAAACTTGGTTCTGGCAATGCAAGCTGAAACTCGGTCCAAAATTAAAATTGCAGTCTGTGCATGAATAAAACCTATTTTGCAACACAGAGAAACATGTCTTAAGGTGTAAGAAGTGTTTTGCATGATTTTTGAAGTTAGAGCCTGATATGTCAGAAAACAGCGTTTCAGCACATAACAAACTTGGTTCAGGCAATGCAAGCTGAAACTCGGTCCAAAATTAATATTGCAGTCTGTGCATGAATAAAACCTATTTTGCAACACAGAGAAACATATCTGGAGGTGTTAGAAGTGTTTTGCATGATTTTTGAAGTTAGAGCCTGAAATGTCAGAAAACGGCGTTTCAGCACATAACAAACTTGGTTCAGGCAATGCAAGCTGAAACTCGGTCCAAAATTAAAATTGCAGTCTGTGCATGAATAAAACCTATTTTGCAACACAGAGAAACATATCTTAACGTGTTAGAAGTGTTTTGCATGATTTTTGAAGTTAGAGCCTGATATGTCAGAAAACAGCGTTTCAGCACATAACAAAATTGGTTCTGGCAATGCAAGCTGAAACTCGGTCCAAAATTAATATTGCAGTCTGTGCATGAATAAAACCTATTTTGCAACACAGAGAAACATATCTGAAGGTGTTAGAAGTGTTTTGCATGATTTTTGAAGTTAGAGCCTGAAATGTCAGAAAACGGCGTTTCAGCACATAACAAACTTGGTTCAGACAATGCAAGCTGAAACTCGGTCCAAAATTAAAATTGCAGTCTGTGCATGAATGAAACCTATTTTTTAACACAGAGAAACATATCTTAAGGTGTTAGAAGTGTTTTGCATGTTTTTTTGAAGTTAGAGCCTGAAATGTCATAAAACGACGTTTCAGCACATAACAAACTTGGTTCAGGCAATGCAAGCTGAAACTCGGTCCAAAATTAAAATTGCAGTCTGTGCATGAATAAAACCTATTTTGCAACACAGAGAAACATATCTGAAGGTGTTAGAAGTGTTTTGCATGATTTTTGAAGTTAGAGCCTGAAATGTCATAAAACGACGTTTCAGCACATAACAAACTTGGTTCAGGCAATGCAAGCTGAAACTCGGTCCAAAATTAAAATTTCAGTCTGTGCATGAATAAAACCTATTTTGCAACACAGAGAAACATATCTGAAGGTGTTAGAAGTGTTTTGCATGATTTTTGAAGTTAGAGCCTGAAATGTCAGAAAACGGCGTTTCAGCACATAACAAACTTGGTTCAGGCAATGCAAGCTGAAACTCGGTCCAAAATTAAAATTTCAGTCTGTGCATGAATAAAACCTATTTTGCAACACAGAGAAACATATCTGAAGGTGTTAGAAGTGTTTTGCATGATTTTTGAAGTTAGAGCCTGAAATGTCAGAAAACGGCGTTTCAGCACATAACAAACTTGATTCAGGCAATGCAAGCTGAAACTCGGTCCAAAATTAATATTGCAGTCTGTGCATGAATAAAACCTATTTTGCAACACAGAGAAACATATCTGGAGGTGTTAGAAGTGTTTTGCATGATTTTTGAAGTTAGAGCCTGAAATGTCAGAAAACGGCGTTTCAGCACATAACAAACTTGGTTCAGGCAATGCAAGCTGAAACTCGGTCCAAAATTAAAATTGCAGTCTGTGCATGAATAAAACCTATTTTGCAACACAGAGAAACATATCTTAACGTGTTAGAAGTGTTTTGCATGATTTTTGAAGTTAGAGCCTGAAATGTCAGAAAACAGCGTTTCAGCACATAACAAAATTGGTTCTGGCAATGCAAGCTGAAACTCGGTCCAAAATTAATATTGCAGTCTGTGCATGAATAAAACCTATTTTGCAACACAGAGAAACATATCTGAAGGTGTTAGAAGTGTTTTGCATGATTTTTGAAGTTAGAGCCTGAAATGTCAGAAAACAGCGTTTCAGCGCAGAACAAACTTGGTTCTGGCAATGCAAGCTGAAACTCGGTCCAAAATTAAAATTGCAGTCTGTGCATGAATAAAACCTATTTTGCAACACGCAGAAACATGTCTTAAGGTGTAAGAAGTGTTTTGCATGATTTTTGAAGTTAGAGCCTGATATGTCAGAAAACAGCGTTTCAGCACATAACAAACTTGGTTCAGGCAATGCAAGCTGAAACTCGGTCCAAAATTAAAATTGCAGTCTGTGCATGAATAAAACCTATTTTGCAAAACAGAGAAACATATCTGAAGGTGTTAGAAGTGTTTTGCATGATTTTTGAAGTTAGAGCCTGAAATGTCATAAAACGACGTTTCAGCACATAACAAACTTGGTTCAGGCAATGCAAGCTGAAACTCGGTCCAAAATTAAAATAGCAGTCTGTGCATGAATAAAACCTATTTTGCAACACAGAGAAACATATCTGAAGGTGTTAGAAGTGTTTTGCATGATTTTTGAAGTTAGAGCCTGAAATGTCAAAAAACAGCGTTTCAGCGCAGAACAAACTTGGTTCTGGCAATGCAAGCTGAAACTCGGTCCAAAATTAAAATTGCAGTCTGTGCATGAATAAAACCTATTTTGCAACACGCAGAAACATGTCTTAAGGTGTAAGAAGTGTTTTGCATGATTTTTGAAGTTAGAGCCTGATATGTCAGAAAACAGCGTTTCAGCACATAACAAAATTGGTTCTGGCAATGCAAGCTGAAACTCGGTCCAAAATTAATATTGCAGTCTGTGCATGAATAAAACCTATTTTGCAACACAGAGAAACATATCTGAAGGTGTTAGACGTGTTTTGCATGATTTTTGAAGTTAGAGCCTGAAATGTCAGAAAACGGCGTTTCAGCACATAACAAACTTGGTTCAGACAATGCAAGCTGAAACTGGGTCCAAAATTAAAATTGCAGTCTGTGCATGAATGAAACCTATTTTTTAACACAGAGAAACATATCTTAAGGTGTTAGAAGTGTTTTGCATGATTTTTTGAAGTTAGAGCCTGAAATGTCATAAAACGACGTTTCAGCACATAACAAACTTGGTTCAGGCAATGCAAGCTGAAACTCGGTCCAAAATTAAAATTGCAGTCTGTGCATGAATAAAACCTATTTTGCAACACAGAGAAACATATCTGAAGGTGTTAGAAGTGTTTTGCATGATTTTTGAAGTTAGAGCCTGAAATGTCATAAAACGACGTTTCAGCACATAACAAACTTGGTTCAGGCAATGCAAGCTGAAACTCGGTCCAAAATTAAAATTTCAGTCTGTGCATGAATAAAACCTATTTTGCAACACAGAGAAACATATC
Source organism: Garra rufa (assembly GCF_049309525.1). Classification (NCBI taxonomy): domain Eukaryota; kingdom Metazoa; phylum Chordata; class Actinopteri; order Cypriniformes; family Cyprinidae; genus Garra; species Garra rufa. The sequence goes on along the minus strand of NW_027394276.1, from coordinate 6,471,384 downwards.
TGAAGGTGTTAGAAGTGTTTTGCATGATTTTTGAAGTTAGAGCCTGAAATGTCAGAAAACGGCGTTTCAGCACATAACAAACTTGGTTCAGGCAATGCAAGCTGAAACTCGGTCCAAAATTAATATTGCAGTCTGTGCATGAATAAAACCTATTTTGCAACACAGAGAAACATATCTGGAAGTGTTAGAAGTGTTTTGCATGATTTTTGAAGTTAGAGCCTGAAATGTCAGAAAACGGCGTTTCAGCACATAACAAACTTGGTTCAGACAATGCAAGCTGAAACTCGGTCCAAAATTAAAATTGCAGTCTGTGCATGAATGAAACCTATTTTTTAACACAGAGAAACATATCTTAAGGTGTTAGAAGTGTTTTGCATGATTTTTTGAAGTTAGAGCCTGAAATGTCATAAAACGACTTTTCAGCACATAACAAACTTGGTTCAGGCAATGCAAGCTGAAACTCGGTCCAAAATTAAAATTGCAGTCTGTGCATGAATAAAACCTATTTTGCAACACAGAGAAACATATCTGAAGGTGTTAGAAGTGTTTTGCATGATTTTTGAAGTTAGAGCCTGAAATGTCATAAAACGACGTTTCAGCACATAACAAACTTGGTTCAGGCAATGCAAGCTGAAGCTCGGTCCAAAATTAAAATTTCAGTCTGTGCATGAATAAAACCTATTTTGCAACACAGAGAAACATATCTGAAGGTGTTAGAAGTGTTTTGCATGATTTTTGAAGTTAGAGCCTGAAATGTCAGAAAACGGCGTTTCAGCACATAACAAACTTGATTCAGGCAATGCAAGCTGAAACTCGGTCCAAAATTAATATTGCAGTCTGTGCATGAATAAAACCTATTTTGCAACACAGAGAAACATATCTGGAGGTGTTAGAAGTGTTTTGCATGATTTTTGAAGTTAGAGCCTGAAATGTCAGAAAACGGCGTTTCAGCACATAACAAACTTGGTTCAGGCAATGCAAGCTGAAACTCGGTCCAAAATTAAAATTGCAGTCTGTGCATGAATAAAACCTATTTTGCAACACAGAGAAACATATCTTAACGTGTTAGAAGTGTTTTGCATGATTTTTGAAGTTAGAGCCTGAAATGTCAGAAAACAGCGTTTCAGCACATAACAAAATTGGTTCTGGCAATGCAAGCTGAAACTCGGTCCAAAATTAATATTGCAGTCTGTGCATGAAGAAAACCTATTTTGCAACACAGAGAAACATATCTGAAGGTGTTAGAAGTGTTTTGCATGATTTTTGAAGTTAGAGCCTCAAATGTCAGAAAACGGCGTTTCAGCACATAACAAACTTGGTTCAGACAATGCAAGCTGAAACTCGGTCCAAAATTAAAATTGCAGTCTGTGCATGAATGAAACCTATTTTTTAACACAGAGAAACATATCTTAAGGTGTTAGAAGTGTTTTGCATGATTTTTGAAGTTAGAGCCTGAAATGTCAGAAAACAGCGTTTCAGCGCAGAACAAACTTGGTTCTGGCAATGCAAGCTGAAACTCGGTCCAAAATTAAAATTGCAGTCTGTGCATGAATAAAACCTATTTTGCAACACGCAGAAACATGTCTTAAGGTGTAAGAAGTGTTTTGCATGATTTTTGAAGTTAGAGCCTGATATGTCAGAAAACAGCGTTTCAGCACATAACAAACTTGGTTCAGGCAATGCAAGCTGAAACTCGGTCCAAAATTAAAATTGCAGTCTGTGCATGAATAAAACCTATTTTGCAAAACAGAGAAACATATCTGAAGGTGTTAGAAGTGTTTTGCATGATTTTTGAAGTTAGAGCCTGAAATGTCATAAAACGACGTTTCAGCACATAACAAACTTGGTTCAGGCAATGCAAGCTGAAACTCGGTCCAAAATTAAAATAGCAGTCTGTGCATGAATAAAACCTATTTTGCAACACAGAGAAACATATCTGAAGGTGTTAGAAGTGTTTTGCATGATTTTTGAAGTTAGAGCCTGAAATGTCAAAAAACAGCGTTTCAGCGCAGAACAAACTTGGTTCTGGCAATGCAAGCTGAAACTCGGTCCAAAATTAAAATTGCAGTCTGTGCATGAATAAAACCTATTTTGCAACACGCAGAAACATGTCTTAAGGTGTAAGAAGTGTTTTGCATGATTTTTGAAGTTAGAGCCTGATATGTCAGAAAACAGCGTTTCAGCACATAACAAAATTGGTTCTGGCAATGCAAGCTGAAACTCGGTCCAAAATTAATATTGCAGTCTGTGCATGAATAAAACCTATTTTGCAACACAGAGAAACATATCTGAAGGTGTTAGACGTGTTTTGCATGATTTTTGAAGTTAGAGCCTGAAATGTCAGAAAACGGCGTTTCAGCACATAACAAACTTGGTTCAGACAATGCAAGCTGAAACTGGGTCCAAAATTAAAATTGCAGTCTGTGCATGAATGAAACCTATTTTTTAACACAGAGAAACATATCTTAAGGTGTTAGAAGTGTTTTGCATGATTTTTTGAAGTTAGAGCCTGAAATGTCATAAAACGACGTTTCAGCACATAACAAACTTGGTTCAGGCAATGCAAGCTGAAACTCGGTCCAAAATTAAAATTGCAGTCTGTGCATGAATAAAACCTATTTTGCAACACAGAGAAACATATCTGAAGGTGTTAGAAGTGTTTTGCATGATTTTTGAAGTTAGAGCCTGAAATGTCATAAAACGACGTTTCAGCACATAACAAATTTGGTTCAGGCAATGCAAGCTGAAACTCGGTCCAAAATTAAAATTTCAGTCTGTGCATGAATAAAACCTATTTTGCAACACAGAGAAACATATCTGAAGGTGTTAGAAGTGTTTTGCATGATTTTTGAAGTTAGAGCCTGAAATGTCAGAAAACGGCGTTTCAGCACATAACAAACTTGGTTCAGGCAATGCAAGCTGAAACTCGGTCCAAAATTAATATTGCAGTCTGTGCATGAATAAAACCTATTTTGCAACACAGAGAAACATATCTGGAAGTGTTAGAAGTGTTTTGCATGATTTTTGAAGTTAGAGCCTGAAATGTCAGAAAACGGCGTTTCAGCACATAACAAACTTGGTTCAGGCAATGCAAGCTGAAACTCGGTCCAAAATTAAAATTGCAGTCTGTGCATGAATAAAACCTATTTTGCAACACAGAGAAACATATCTGAAGGTGTTAGAAGTGTTTTGCATGATTTTTGAAGTTAGAGCCTGAAATGTCAAAAAACAGCGTTTCAGCGCAGAACAAACTTGGTTCTGGCAATGCAAGCTGAAACTCGGTCCAAAATTAAAATTGCAGTCTGTGCATGAATAAAACCTATTTTGCAACACAGAGAAACATGTCTTAAGGTGTAAGAAGTGTTTTGCATGATTTTTGAAGTTAGAGCCTGATATGTCAGAAAACAGCGTTTCAGCACATAACAAACTTGGTTCAGGCAATGCAAGCTGAAACTCGGTCCAAAATTAAAATAGCAGTCTGTGCATGAATAAAACCTATTTTGCAACACAGAGAAACATATCTGAAGGTGTTAGAAGTGTTTTGCATGATTTTTGAAGTTAGAGCCTTAAATGTCAAAAAACAGCGTTTCAGCGCAGAACAAACTTGGTTCTGGCAATGCAAGCTGAAACTCGGTCCAAAATTAAAATTGCAGTCTGTGCATGAATAAAACCTATTTTGCAACACAGAGAAACATGTCTTAAGGTGTAAGAAGTGTTTTGCATGATTTTTGAAGTTAGAGCCTGATATGTCAGAAAACAGCGTTTCAGCACATAACAAACTTGGTTCAGGCAATGCAAGCTGAAACTCGGTCCAAAATTAATATTGCAGTCTGTGCATGAATAAAACCTATTTTGCAACACAGAGAAACATATCTGGAGGTGTTAGAAGTGTTTTGCATGATTTTTGAAGTTAGAGCCTGAAATGTCAGAAAACGGCGTTTCAGCACATAACAAACTTGGTTCAGGCAATGCAAGCTGAAACTCGGTCCAAAATTAAAATTGCAGTCTGTGCATGAATAAAACCTATTTTGCAACACAGAGAAACATATCTTAACGTGTTAGAAGTGTTTTGCATGATTTTTGAAGTTAGAGCCTGATATGTCAGAAAACAGCGTTTCAGCACATAACAAAATTGGTTCTGGCAATGCAAGCTGAAACTCGGTCCAAAATTAATATTGCAGTCTGTGCATGAATAAAACCTATTTTGCAACACAGAGAAACATATCTGAAGGTGTTAGAAGTGTTTTGCATGATTTTTGAAGTTAGAGCCTGAAATGTCAGAAAACGGCGTTTCAGCACATAACAAACTTGGTTCAGACAATGCAAGCTGAAACTCGGTCCAAAATTAAAATTGCAGTCTGTGCATGAATGAAACCTATTTTTTAACACAGAGAAACATATCTTAAGGTGTTAGAAGTGTTTTGCATGTTTTTTTGAAGTTAGAGCCTGAAATGTCATAAAACGACGTTTCAGCACATAACAAACTTGGTTCAGGCAATGCAAGCTGAAACTCGGTCCAAAATTAAAATTGCAGTCTGTGCATGAATAAAACCTATTTTGCAACACAGAGAAACATATCTGAAGGTGTTAGAAGTGTTTTGCATGATTTTTGAAGTTAGAGCCTGAAATGTCATAAAACGACGTTTCAGCACATAACAAACTTGGTTCAGGCAATGCAAGCTGAAACTCGGTCCAAAATTAAAATTTCAGTCTGTGCATGAATAAAACCTATTTTGCAACACAGAGAAACATATCTGAAGGTGTTAGAAGTGTTTTGCATGATTTTTGAAGTTAGAGCCTGAAATGTCAGAAAACGGCGTTTCAGCACATAACAAACTTGATTCAGGCAATGCAAGCTGAAACTCGGTCCAAAATTAATATTGCAGTCTGTGCATGAATAAAACCTATTTTGCAACACAGAGAAACATATCTGGAGGTGTTAGAAGTGTTTTGCATGATTTTTGAAGTTAGAGCCTGAAATGTCAGAAAACGGCGTTTCAGCACATAACAAACTTGGTTCAGGCAATGCAAGCTGAAACTCGGTCCAAAATTAAAATTGCAGTCTGTGCATGAATAAAACCTATTTTGCAACACAGAGAAACATATCTTAACGTGTTAGAAGTGTTTTGCATGATTTTTGAAGTTAGAGCCTGAAATGTCAGAAAACAGCGTTTCAGCACATAACAAAATTGGTTCTGGCAATGCAAGCTGAAACTCGGTCCAAAATTAATATTGCAGTCTGTGCATGAATAAAACCTATTTTGCAACACAGAGAAACATATCTGAAGGTGTTAGAAGTGTTTTGCATGATTTTTGAAGTTAGAGCCTGAAATGTCAGAAAACGGCGTTTCAGCACATAACAAACTTGGTTCAGACAATGCAAGCTGAAACTCGGTCCAAAATTAAAATTGCAGTCTGTGCATGAATGAAACCTATTTTTTAACACAGAGAAACATATCTTAAGGTGTTAGAAGTGTTTTGCATGATTTTTGAAGTTAGAGCCTGAAATGTCAGAAAACAGCGTTTCAGCGCAGAACAAACTTGGTTCTGGCAATGCAAGCTGAAACTCGGTCCAAAATTAATATTGCAGTCTGTGCATGAATAAAACCTATTTTGCAACACAGAGAAACATATCTGAAGGTGTTAGAAGTGTTTTGCATGATTTTTGAAGTTAGAGCCTGAAATGTCAGAAAACGGCGTTTCAGCACATAACAAACTTGGTTCAGGCAATGCAAGCTGAAACTCGGTCCAAAATTAAAATTGCAGTCTGTGCATGAATAAAACCTATTTTGCAACACAGAGAAACATATCTTAACGTGTTAGAAGTGTTTTGCACGATTTTTGAAGTTAGAGCCTGAAATGTCAGAAAACAGCGTTTCAGCACATAACAAAATTGGTTCTGGCAATGCAAGCTGAAACTCGGTCCAAAATTAATATTGCAGTCTGTGCATGAATAAAACCTATTTTGCAACACAGAGAAACATATCTGAAGGTGTTAGAAGTGTTTTGCATGATTTTTGAAGTTAGAGCCTGAAATGTCAGAAAACAGCGTTTCAGCGCAGAACAAACTTGGTTCTGGCAATGCAAGCTGAAACTCGGTCCAAAATTAAAATTGCAGTCTGTGCATGAATAAAACCTATTTTGCAACACGCAGAAACATGTCTTAAGGTGTAAGAAGTGTTTTGCATGATTTTTGAAGTTAGAGCCTGATATGTCAGAAAACAGCGTTTCAGCACATAACAAACTTGGTTCAGGCAATGCAAGCTGAAACTCGGTCCAAAATTAAAATTGCAGTCTGTGCATGAATAAAACCTATTTTGCAAAACAGAGAAACATATCTGAAGGTGTTAGAAGTGTTTTGCATGATTTTTGAAGTTAGAGCCTGAAATGTCATAAAACGACGTTTCAGCACATAACAAACTTGGTTCAGGCAATGCAAGCTGAAACTCGGTCCAAAATTAAAATAGCAGTCTGTGCATGAATAAAACCTATTTTGCAACACAGAGAAACATATCTGAAGGTGTTAGAAGTGTTTTGCATGATTTTTGAAGTTAGAGCCTGAAATGTCAAAAAACAGCGTTTCAGCGCAGAACAAACTTGGTTCTGGCAATGCAAGCTGAAACTCGGTCCAAAATTAAAATTGCAGTCTGTGCATGAATAAAACCTATTTTGCAACACGCAGAAACATGTCTTAAGGTGTAAGAAGTGTTTTGCATGATTTTTGAAGTTAGAGCCTGATATGTCAGAAAACAGCGTTTCAGCACATAACAAAATTGGTTCTGGCAATGCAAGCTGAAACTCGGTCCAAAATTAATATTGCAGTCTGTGCATGAATAAAACCTATTTTGCAACACAGAGAAACATATCTGAAGGTGTTAGACGTGTTTTGCATGATTTTTGAAGTTAGAGCCTGAAATGTCAGAAAACGGCGTTTCAGCACATAACAAACTTGGTTCAGACAATGCAAGCTGAAACTGGGTCCAAAATTAAAATTGCAGTCTGTGCATGAATGAAACCTATTTTTTAACACAGAGAAACATATCTTAAGGTGTTAGAAGTGTTTTGCATGATTTTTTGAAGTTAGAGCCTGAAATGTCATAAAACGACGTTTCAGCACATAACAAACTTGGTTCAGGCAATGCAAGCTGAAACTCGGTCCAAAATTAAAATTGCAGTCTGTGCATGAATAAAACCTATTTTGCAACACAGAGAAACATATCTGAAGGTGTTAGAAGTGTTTTGCATGATTTTTGAAGTTAGAGCCTGAAATGTCATAAAACGACGTTTCAGCACATAACAAACTTGGTTCAGGCAATGCAAGCTGAAACTCGGTCCAAAATTAAAATTTCAGTCTGTGCATGAATAAAACCTATTTTGCAACACAGAGAAACATATCTGAAGGTGTTAGAAGTGTTTTGCATGATTTTTGAAGTTAGAGCCTGAAATGTCAGAAAACGGCGTTTCAGCACATAACAAACTTGGTTCAGGCAATGCAAGCTGAAACTCGGTCCAAAATTAATATTGCAGTCTGTGCATGAATAAAACCTATTTTGCAACACAGAGAAACATATCTGGAAGTGTTAGAAGTGTTTTGCATGATTTTTGAAGTTAGAGCCTGAAATGTCAGAAAACGGCGTTTCAGCACATAACAAACTTGGTTCAGACAATGCAAGCTGAAACTCGGTCCAAAATTAAAATTGCAGTCTGTGCATGAATGAAACCTATTTTTTAACACAGAGAAACATATCTTAAGGTGTTAGAAGTGTTTTGCATGATTTTTTGAAGTTAGAGCCTGAAATGTCATAAAACGACTTTTCAGCACATAACAAACTTGGTTCAGGCAATGCAAGCTGAAACTCGGTCCAAAATTAAAATTGCAGTCTGTGCATGAATAAAACCTATTTTGCAACACAGAGAAACATATCTGAAGGTGTTAGAAGTGTTTTGCATGATTTTTGAAGTTAGAGCCTGAAATGTCATAAAACGACGTTTCAGCACATAACAAACTTGGTTCAGGCAATGCAAGCTGAAGCTCGGTCCAAAATTAAAATTTCAGTCTGTGCATGAATAAAACCTATTTTGCAACACAGAGAAACATATCTGAAGGTGTTAGAAGTGTTTTGCATGATTTTTGAAGTTAGAGCCTGAAATGTCAGAAAACGGCGTTTCAGCACATAACAAACTTGATTCAGGCAATGCAAGCTGAAACTCGGTCCAAAATTAATATTGCAGTCTGTGCATGAATAAAACCTATTTTGCAACACAGAGAAACATATCTGGAGGTGTTAGAAGTGTTTTGCATGATTTTTGAAGTTAGAGCCTGAAATGTCAGAAAACGGCGTTTCAGCACATAACAAACTTGGTTCAGGCAATGCAAGCTGAAACTCGGTCCAAAATTAAAATTGCAGTCTGTGCATGAATAAAACCTATTTTGCAACACAGAGAAACATATCTTAACGTGTTAGAAGTGTTTTGCATGATTTTTGAAGTTAGAGCCTGAAATGTCAGAAAACAGCGTTTCAGCACATAACAAAATTGGTTCTGGCAATGCAAGCTGAAACTCGGTCCAAAATTAATATTGCAGTCTGTGCATGAATAAAACCTATTTTGCAACACAGAGAAACATATCTGAAGGTGTTAGAAGTGTTTTGCATGATTTTTGAAGTTAGAGCCTCAAATGTCAGAAAACGGCGTTTCAGCACATAACAAACTTGGTTCAGACAATGCAAGCTGAAACTCGGTCCAAAATTAAAATTGCAGTCTGTGCATGAATGAAACCTATTTTTTAACACAGAGAAACATATCTTAAGGTGTTAGAAGTGTTTTGCATGATTTTTGAAGTTAGAGCCTGAAATGTCAGAAAACAGCGTTTCAGCGCAGAACAAACTTGGTTCTGGCAATGCAAGCTGAAACTCGGTCCAAAATTAAAATTGCAGTCTGTGCATGAATAAAACCTATTTTGCAACACGCAGAAACATGTCTTAAGGTGTAAGAAGTGTTTTGCATGATTTTTGAAGTTAGAGCCTGATATGTCAGAAAACAGCGTTTCAGCACATAACAAACTTGGTTCAGGCAATGCAAGCTGAAACTCGGTCCAAAATTAAAATTGCAGTCTGTGCATGAATAAAACCTATTTTGCAAAACAGAGAAACATATCTGAAGGTGTTAGAAGTGTTTTGCATGATTTTTGAAGTTAGAGCCTGAAATGTCATAAAACGACGTTTCAGCACATAACAAACTTGGTTCAGGCAATGCAAGCTGAAACTCGGTCCAAAATTAAAATAGCAGTCTGTGCATGAATAAAACCTATTTTGCAACACAGAGAAACATATCTGAAGGTGTTAGAAGTGTTTTGCATGATTTTTGAAGTTAGAGCCTGAAATGTCAAAAAACAGCGTTTCAGCGCAGAACAAACTTGGTTCTGGCAATGCAAGCTGAAACTCGGTCCAAAATTAAAATTGCAGTCTGTGCATGAATAAAACCTATTTTGCAACACGCAGAAACATGTCTTAAGGTGTAAGAAGTGTTTTGCATGATTTTTGAAGTTAGAGCCTGATATGTCAGAAAACAGCGTTTCAGCACATAACAAAATTGGTTCTGGCAATGCAAGCTGAAACTCGGTCCAAAATTAATATTGCAGTCTGTGCATGAATAAAACCTATTTTGCAACACAGAGAAACATATCTGAAGGTGTTAGACGTGTTTTGCATGATTTTTGAAGTTAGAGCCTGAAATGTCAGAAAACGGCGTTTCAGCACATAACAAACTTGGTTCAGACAATGCAAGCTGAAACTGGGTCCAAAATTAAAATTGCAGTCTGTGCATGAATGAAACCTATTTTTTAACACAGAGAAACATATCTTAAGGTGTTAGAAGTGTTTTGCATGATTTTTTGAAGTTAGAGCCTGAAATGTCATAAAACGACGTTTCAGCACATAACAAACTTGGTTCAGGCAATGCAAGCTGAAACTCGGTCCAAAATTAAAATTGCAGTCTGTGCATGAATAAAACCTATTTTGCAACACAGAGAAACATATCTGAAGGTGTTAGAAGTGTTTTGCATGATTTTTGAAGTTAGAGCCTGAAATGTCATAAAACGACGTTTCAGCACATAACAAATTTGGTTCAGGCAATGCAAGCTGAAACTCGGTCCAAAATTAAAATTTCAGTCTGTGCATGAATAAAACCTATTTTGCAACACAGAGAAACATATCTGAAGGTGTTAGAAGTGTTTTGCATGATTTTTGAAGTTAGAGCCTGAAATGTCAGAAAACGGCGTTTCAGCACATAACAAACTTGGTTCAGGCAATGCAAGCTGAAACTCGGTCCAAAATTAATATTGCAGTCTGTGCATGAATAAAACCTATTTTGCAACACAGAGAAACATATCTGGAAGTGTTAGAAGTGTTTTGCATGATTTTTGAAGTTAGAGCCTGAAATGTCAGAAAACGGCGTTTCAGCACATAACAAACTTGGTTCAGGCAATGCAAGCTGAAACTCGGTCCAAAATTAAAATTGCAGTCTGTGCATGAATAAAACCTATTTTGCAACACAGAGAAACATATCTGAAGGTGTTAGAAGTGTTTTGCATGATTTTTGAAGTTAGAGCCTGAAATGTCAAAAAACAGCGTTTCAGCGCAGAACAAACTTGGTTCTGGCAATGCAAGCTGAAACTCGGTCCAAAATTAAAATTGCAGTCTGTGCATGAATAAAACCTATTTTGCAACACAGAGAAACATGTCTTAAGGTGTAAGAAGTGTTTTGCATGATTTTTGAAGTTAGAGCCTGATATGTCAGAAAACAGCGTTTCAGCACATAACAAACTTGGTTCAGGCAATGCAAGCTGAAACTCGGTCCAAAATTAAAATTGCAGTCTGTGCATGAATAAAACCTATTTTGCAACACAGAGAAACATATCTGAAGGTGTTAGAAGTGTTTTGCATGATTTTTGAAGTTAGAGCCTGAAATGTCATAAAACGACGTTTCAGCACATAACAAACTTGGTTCAGGCAATGCAAGCTGAAACTCGGTCCAAAATTAAAATTGCAGTCTGTGCATGAATAAAACCTATTTTGCAACACAGAGAAACATATCTGAAGGTGTTAGAAGTGTTTTGCATGATTTTTGAAGTTAGAGCCTGAAATGTCATAAAACGACGTTTCAGCACATAACAAACTTGGTTCAGGCAATGCAAGCTGAAACTCGGTCCAAAATTAAAATTTCAGTCTGTGCATGAATAAAACCTATTTTGCAACACAGAGAAACATATCTGAAGGTGTTAGAAGTGTTTTGCATGATTTTTGAAGTTAGAGCCTGAAATGTCAGAAAACGGCGTTTCAGCACATAACAAACTTGGTTCAGGCAATGCAAGCTGAAACTCGGTCCAAAATTAATATTGCAGTCTGTGCATGAATAAAACCTATTTTGCAACACAGAGAAACATATCTGGAAGTGTTAGAAGTGTTTTGCATGATTTTTGAAGTTAGAGCCTGAAATGTCAGAAAACGGCGTTTCAGCACATAACAAACTTGGTTCAGACAATGCAAGCTGAAACTCGGTCCAAAATTAAAATTGCAGTCTGTGCATGAATGAAACCTATTTTTTAACACAGAGAAACATATCTTAAGGTGTTAGAAGTGTTTTGCATGATTTTTTGAAGTTAGAGCCTGAAATGTCATAAAACGACTTTTCAGCACATAACAAACTTGGTTCAGGCAATGCAAGCTGAAACTCGGTCCAAAATTAAAATTGCAGTCTGTGCATGAATAAAACCTATTTTGCAACACAGAGAAACATATCTGAAGGTGTTAGAAGTGTTTTGCATGATTTTTGAAGTTAGAGCCTGAAATGTCATAAAACGACGTTTCAGCACATAACAAACTTGGTTCAGGCAATGCAAGCTGAAGCTCGGTCCAAAATTAAAATTTCAGTCTGTGCATGAATAAAACCTATTTTGCAACACAGAGAAACATATCTGAAGGTGTTAGAAGTGTTTTGCATGATTTTTGAAGTTAGAGCCTGAAATGTCAGAAAACGGCGTTTCAGCACATAACAAACTTGATTCAGGCAATGCAAGCTGAAACTCGGTCCAAAATTAATATTGCAGTCTGTGCATGAATAAAACCTATTTTGCAACACAGAGAAACATATCTGGAGGTGTTAGAAGTGTTTTGCATGATTTTTGAAGTTAGAGCCTGAAATGTCAGAAAACGGCGTTTCAGCACATAACAAACTTGGTTCAGGCAATGCAAGCTGAAACTCGGTCCAAAATTAAAATTGCAGTCTGTGCATGAATAAAACCTATTTTGCAACACAGAGAAACATATCTTAACGTGTTAGAAGTGTTTTGCATGATTTTTGAAGTTAGAGCCTCAAATGTCAGAAAACGGCGTTTCAGCACATAACAAACTTGGTTCAGACAATGCAAGCTGAAACTCGGTCCAAAATTAAAATTGCAGTCTGTGCATGAATGAAACCTATTTTTTAACACAGAGAAACATATCTTAAGGTGTTAGAAGTGTTTTGCATGATTTTTGAAGTTAGAGCCTGAAATGTCAGAAAACAGCGTTTCAGCGCAGAACAAACTTGGTTCTGGCAATGCAAGCTGAAACTCGGTCCAAAATTAAAATTGCAGTCTGTGCATGAATAAAACCTATTTTGCAACACGCAGAAACATGTCTTAAGGTGTAAGAAGTGTTTTGCATGATTTTTGAAGTTAGAGCCTGATATGTCAGAAAACAGCGTTTCAGCACATAACAAACTTGGTTCAGGCAATGCAAGCTGAAACTCGGTCCAAAATTAAAATTGCAGTCTGTGCATGAATAAAACCTATTTTGCAAAACAGAGAAACATATCTGAAGGTGTTAGAAGTGTTTTGCATGATTTTTGAAGTTAGAGCCTGAAATGTCATAAAACGACGTTTCAGCACATAACAAACTTGGTTCAGGCAATGCAAGCTGAAACTCGGTCCAAAATTAAAATAGCAGTCTGTGCATGAATAAAACCTATTTTGCAACACAGAGAAACATATCTGAAGGTGTTAGAAGTGTTTTGCATGATTTTTGAAGTTAGAGCCTGAAATGTCAAAAAACAGCGTTTCAGCGCAGAACAAACTTGGTTCTGGCAATGCAAGCTGAAACTCGGTCCAAAATTAAAATTGCAGTCTGTGCATGAATAAAACCTATTTTGCAACACGCAGAAACATGTCTTAAGGTGTAAGAAGTGTTTTGCATGATTTTTGAAGTTAGAGCCTGATATGTCAGAAAACAGCGTTTCAGCACATAACAAAATTGGTTCTGGCAATGCAAGCTGAAACTCGGTCCAAAATTAATATTGCAGTCTGTGCATGAATAAAACCTATTTTGCAACACAGAGAAACATATCTGAAGGTGTTAGACGTGTTTTGCATGATTTTTGAAGTTAGAGCCTGAAATGTCAGAAAACGGCGTTTCAGCACATAACAAACTTGGTTCAGACAATGCAAGCTGAAACTGGGTCCAAAATTAAAATTGCAGTCTGTGCATGAATGAAACCTATTTTTTAACACAGAGAAACATATCTTAAGGTGTTAGAAGTGTTTTGCATGATTTTTGAAGTTAGAGCCTGAAATGTCATAAAACGACGTTTCAGCACATAACAAATTTGGTTCAGGCAATGCAAGCTGAAACTCGGTCCAAAATTAAAATTTCAGTCTGTGCATGAATAAAACCTATTTTGCAACACAGAGAAACATATCTGAAGGTGTTAGAAGTGTTTTGCATGATTTTTGAAGTTAGAGCCTGAAATGTCAGAAAACGGCGTTTCAGCACATAACAAACTTGGTTCAGGCAATGCAAGCTGAAACTCGGTCCAAAATTAATATTGCAGTCTGTGCATGAATAAAACCTATTTTGCAACACAGAGAAACATATCTGGAAGTGTTAGAAGTGTTTTGCATGATTTTTGAAGTTAGAGCCTGAAATGTCAGAAAACGGCGTTTCAGCACATAACAAACTTGGTTCAGGCAATGCAAGCTGAAACTCGGTCCAAAATTAAAATTGCAGTCTGTGCATGAATAAAACCTATTTTGCAACACAGAGAAACATATCTGAAGGTGTTAGAAGTGTTTTGCATGATTTTTGAAGTTAGAGCCTGAAATGTCAAAAAACAGCGTTTCAGCGCAGAACAAACTTGGTTCTGGCAATGCAAGCTGAAACTCGGTCCAAAATTAAAATTGCAGTCTGTGCATGAATAAAACCTATTTTGCAACACAGAGAAACATGTCTTAAGGTGTAAGAAGTGTTTTGCATGATTTTTGAAGTTAGAGCCTGATATGTCAGAAAACAGCGTTTCAGCACATAACAAACTTGGTTCAGGCAATGCAAGCTGAAACTCGGTCCAAAATTAAAATTGCAGTCTGTGCATGAATAAAACCTATTTTGCAACACAGAGAAACATATCTGAAGGTGTTAGAAGTGTTTTGCATGATTTTTGAAGTTAGAGCCTGAAATGTCAGAAAACGGCGTTTCAGCACATAACAAACTTGGTTCAGGCAATGCAAGCTGAAACTCGGTCCAAAATTAAAATTGCAGTCTATGCATGAATAAAACCTATTTTGCAACACAGAGAAACATATCTGAAGGTGTTAGAAGTGTTTTGCATGATTTTTGAAGTTAGAGCCTGAAATGTCAGAAAACGGCGTTTCAGCACATAACAAACTTGGTTCAGGCAATGCAAGCTGAAACTCGGTCCAAAATTAAAATTTCAGTCTGTGCATGAATAAAACCTATTTTGCAACACAGAGAAACATATCTGAAGGTGTTAGAAGTGTTTTGCATGATTTTTGAAGTTAGAGCCTGAAATGTCATAAAACGACGTTTCAGCACATAACAAACTTGGTTCAGGCAATGCAAGCTGAAGCTCGGTCCAAAATTAAAATTTCAGTCTGTGCATGAATAAAACCTATTTTGCAACACAGAGAAACATATCTGAAGGTGTTAGAAGTGTTTTGCATGATTTTTGAAGTTAGAGCCTGAAATGTCAGAAAACGGCGTTTCAGCACATAACAAACTTGATTCAGGCAATGCAAGCTGAAACTCGGTCCAAAATTAATATTGCAGTCTGTGCATGAATAAAACCTATTTTGCAACACAGAGAAACATATCTGGAGGTGTTAGAAGTGTTTTGCATGATTTTTGAAGTTAGAGCCTGAAATGTCAGAAAACGGCGTTTCAGCACATAACAAACTTGGTTCAGGCAATGCAAGCTGAAACTCGGTCCAAAATTAAAATTGCAGTCTGTGCATGAATAAAACCTATTTTGCAACACAGAGAAACATATCTTAACGTGTTAGAAGTGTTTTGCATGATTTTTGAAGTTAGAGCCTGAAATGTCAGAAAACAGCGTTTCAGCACATAACAAAATTGGTTCTGGCAATGCAAGCTGAAACTCGGTCCAAAATTAATATTGCAGTCTGTGCATGAATAAAACCTATTTTGCAACACAGAGAAACATATCTGAAGGTGTTAGAAGTGTTTTGCATGATTTTTGAAGTTAGAGCCTCAAATGTCAGAAAACGGCGTTTCAGCACATAACAAACTTGGTTCAGACAATGCAAGCTGAAACTCGGTCCAAAATTAAAATTGCAGTCTGTGCATGAATGAAACCTATTTTTTAACACAGAGAAACATATCTTAAGGTGTTAGAAGTGTTTTGCATGATTTTTGAAGTTAGAGCCTGAAATGTCAGAAAACAGCGTTTCAGCGCAGAACAAACTTGGTTCTGGCAATGCAAGCTGAAAGTCGGTCCAAAATTAAAATTGCAGTCTGTGCATGAATAAAACCTATTTTGCAACACGCAGAAACATGTCTTAAGGTGTAAGAAGTGTTTTGCATGATTTTTGAAGTTAGAGCCTGATATGTCAGAAAACAGCGTTTCAGCACATAACAAACTTGGTTCAGGCAATGCAAGCTGAAACTCGGTCCAAAATTAAAATTGCAGTCTGTGCATGAATAAAACCTATTTTGCAAAACAGAGAAACATATCTGAAGGTGTTAGAAGTGTTTTTGCATGATTTTTGAAGTTAGAGCCTGAAATGTCATAAAACGACGTTTCAGCACATAACAAACTTGGTTCAGGCAATGCAAGCTGAAACTCGGTCCAAAATTAAAATAGCAGTCTGTGCATGAATAAAACCTATTTTGCAACACAGAGAAACATATCTGAAGGTGTTAGAAGTGTTTTGCATGATTTTTGAAGTTAGAGCCTGAAATGTCAAAAAACAGCGTTTCAGCGCAGAACAAACTTGGTTCTGGCAATGCAAGCTGAAACTCGGTCCAAAATTAAAATTGCAGTCTGTGCATGAATAAAACCTATTTTGCAACACGCAGAAACATGTCTTAAGGTGTAAGAAGTGTTTTGCATGATTTTTGAAGTTAGAGCCTGATATGTCAGAAAACAGCGTTTCAGCACATAACAAAATTGGTTCTGGCAATGCAAGCTGAAACTCGGTCCAAAATTAATATTGCAGTCTGTGCATGAATAAAACCTATTTTGCAACACAGAGAAACATATCTGAAGGTGTTAGACGTGTTTTGCATGATTTTTGAAGTTAGAGCCTGAAATGTCAGAAAACAGCGTTTCAGCACATAACAAAATTGGTTCTGGCAATGCAAGCTGAAACTCGGTCCAAAATTAATATTGCAGTCTGTGCATGAATAAAACCTATTTTGCAACACAGAGAAACATATCTGAAGGTGTTAGAAGTGTTTTGCATGATTTTTGAAGTTAGAGCCTGAAATGTCAGAAAACGGCGTTTCAGCACATAACAAACTTGGTTCAGACAATGCAAGCTGAAACTGGGTCCAAAATTAAAATTGCAGTCTGTGCATGAATGAAACCTATTTTTTAACACAGAGAAACATATCTTAAGGTGTTAGAAGTGTTTTGCATGATTTTTTGAAGTTAGAGCCTGAAATGTCATAAAACGACGTTTCAGCACATAACAAACTTGGTTCAGGCAATGCAAGCTGAAACTCGGTCCAAAATTAAAATTGCAGTCTGTGCATGAATAAAACCTATTTTGCAACACAGAGAAACATATCTGAAGGTGTTAGAAGTGTTTTGCATGATTTTTGAAGTTAGAGCCTGAAATGTCATAAAACGACGTTTCAGCACATAACAAATTTGGTTCAGGCAATGCAAGCTGAAACTCGGTCCAAAATTAAAATTTCAGTCTGTGCATGAATAAAACCTATTTTGCAACACAGAGAAACATATCTGAAGGTGTTAGAAGTGTTTTGCATGATTTTTGAAGTTAGAGCCTGAAATGTCAGAAAACGGCGTTTCAGCACATAACAAACTTGGTTCAGGCAATGCAAGCTGAAACTCGGTCCAAAATTAATATTGCAGTCTGTGCATGAATAAAACCTATTTTGCAACACAGAGAAACATATCTGGAAGTGTTAGAAGTGTTTTGCATGATTTTTGAAGTTAGAGCCTGAAATGTCAGAAAACGGCGTTTCAGCACATAACAAACTTGGTTCAGGCAATGCAAGCTGAAACTCGGTCCAAAATTAAAATTGCAGTCTGTGCATGAATAAAACCTATTTTGCAACACAGAGAAACATATCTGAAGGTGTTAGAAGTGTTTTGCATGATTTTTGAAGTTAGAGCCTGAAATGTCAAAAAACAGCGTTTCAGCGCAGAACAAACTTGGTTCTGGCAATGCAAGCTGAAACTCGGTCCAAAATTAAAATTGCAGTCTGTGCATGAATAAAACCTATTTTGCAACACAGAGAAACATATCTTAACGTGTTAGAAGTGTTTTGCATGATTTTTGAAGTTAGAGCCTGAAATGTCAGAAAACAGCGTTTCAGCACATAACAAAATTGGTTCTGGCAATGCAAGCTGAAACTCGGTCCAAAATTAATATTGCAGTCTGTGCATGAATAAAACCTATTTTGCAACACAGAGAAACATATCTGAAGGTGTTAGAAGTGTTTTGCATGATTTTTGAAGTTAGAGCCTCAAATGTCAGAAAACGGCGTTTCAGCACATAACAAACTTGGTTCAGACAATGCAAGCTGAAACTCGGTCCAAAATTAAAATTGCAGTCTGTGCATGAATGAAACCTATTTTTTAACACAGAGAAACATATCTTAAGGTGTTAGAAGTGTTTTGCATGATTTTTGAAGTTAGAGCCTGAAATGTCAGAAAACAGCGTTTCAGCGCAGAACAAACTTGGTTCTGGCAATGCAAGCTGAAACTCGGTCCAAAATTAAAATTGCAGTCTGTGCATGAATAAAACCTATTTTGCAACACGCAGAAACATGTCTTAAGGTGTAAGAAGTGTTTTGCATGATTTTTGAAGTTAGAGCCTGATATGTCAGAAAACAGCGTTTCAGCACATAACAAACTTGGTTCAGGCAATGCAAGCTGAAACTCGGTCCAAAATTAAAATTGCAGTCTGTGCATGAATAAAACCTATTTTGCAAAACAGAGAAACATATCTGAAGGTGTTAGAAGTGTTTTGCATGATTTTTGAAGTTAGAGCCTGAAATGTCATAAAACGACGTTTCAGCACATAACAAACTTGGTTCAGGCAATGCAAGCTGAAACTCGGTCCAAAATTAAAATAGCAGTCTGTGCATGAATAAAACCTATTTTGCAACACAGAGAAACATATCTGAAGGTGTTAGAAGTGTTTTGCATGATTTTTGAAGTTAGAGCCTGAAATGTCAAAAAACAGCGTTTCAGCGCAGAACAAACTTGGTTCTGGCAATGCAAGCTGAAACTCGGTCCAAAATTAAAATTGCAGTCTGTGCATGAATAAAACCTATTTTGCAACACGCAGAAACATGTCTTAAGGTGTAAGAAGTGTTTTGCATGATTTTTGAAGTTAGAGCCTGATATGTCAGAAAACAGCGTTTCAGCACATAACAAAATTGGTTCTGGCAATGCAAGCTGAAACTCGGTCCAAAATTAATATTGCAGTCTGTGCATGAATAAAACCTATTTTGCAACACAGAGAAACATATCTGAAGGTGTTAGACGTGTTTTGCATGATTTTTGAAGTTAGAGCCTGAAATGTCAGAAAACGGCGTTTCAGCACATAACAAACTTGGTTCAGACAATGCAAGCTGAAACTGGGTCCAAAATTAAAATTGCAGTCTGTGCATGAATGAAACCTATTTTTTAACACAGAGAAACATATCTTAAGGTGTTAGAAGTGTTTTGCATGATTTTTTGAAGTTAGAGCCTGAAATGTCATAAAACGACGTTTCAGCACATAACAAACTTGGTTCAGGCAATGCAAGCTGAAACTCGGTCCAAAATTAAAATTGCAGTCTGTGCATGAATAAAACCTATTTTGCAACACAGAGAAACATATCTGAAGGTGTTAGAAGTGTTTTGCATGATTTTTGAAGTTAGAGCCTGAAATGTCATAAAACGACGTTTCAGCACATAACAAATTTGGTTCAGGCAATGCAAGCTGAAACTCGGTCCAAAATTAAAATTTCAGTCTGTGCATGAATAAAACCTATTTTGCAACACAGAGAAACATATCTGAAGGTGTTAGAAGTGTTTTGCATGATTTTTGAAGTTAGAGCCTGAAATGTCAGAAAACGGCGTTTCAGCACATAACAAACTTGGTTCAGGCAATGCAAGCTGAAACTCGGTCCAAAATTAATATTGCAGTCTGTGCATGAATAAAACCTATTTTGCAACACAGAGAAACATATCTGGAAGTGTTAGAAGTGTTTTGCATGATTTTTGAAGTTAGAGCCTGAAATGTCAGAAAACGGCGTTTCAGCACATAACAAACTTGGTTCAGGCAATGCAAGCTGAAACTCGGTCCAAAATTAAAATTGCAGTCTGTGCATGAATAAAACCTATTTTGCAACACAGAGAAACATATCTGAAGGTGTTAGAAGTGTTTTGCATGATTTTTGAAGTTAGAGCCTGAAATGTCAAAAAACAGCGTTTCAGCGCAGAACAAACTTGGTTCTGGCAATGCAAGCTGAAACTCGGTCCAAAATTAAAATTGCAGTCTGTGCATGAATAAAACCTATTTTGCAACACAGAGAAACATGTCTTAAGGTGTAAGAAGTGTTTTGCATGATTTTTGAAGTTAGAGCCTGATATGTCAGAAAACAGCGTTTCAGCACATAACAAACTTGGTTCAGGCAATGCAAGCTGAAACTCGGTCCAAAATTAAAATTGCAGTCTGTGCATGAATAAAACCTATTTTGCAACACAGAGAAACATATCTGAAGGTGTTAGAAGTGTTTTGCATGATTTTTGAAGTTAGAGCCTGAAATGTCATAAAACGACGTTTCAGCACATAACAAACTTGGTTCAGGCAATGCAAGCTGAAACTCGGTCCAAAATTAAAATTGCAGTCTGTGCATGAATAAAACCTATTTTGCAACACAGAGAAACATATCTGAAGGTGTTAGAAGTGTTTTGCATGATTTTTGAAGTTAGAGCCTGAAATGTCATAAAACGACGTTTCAGCACATAACAAACTTGGTTCAGGCAATGCAAGCTGAAACTCGGTCCAAAATTAAAATTTCAGTCTGTGCATGAATAAAACCTATTTTGCAACACAGAGAAACATATCTGAAGGTGTTAGAAGTGTTTTGCATGATTTTTGAAGTTAGAGCCTGAAATGTCAGAAAACGGCGTTTCAGCACATAACAAACTTGGTTCAGGCAATGCAAGCTGAAACTCGGTCCAAAATTAATATTGCAGTCTGTGCATGAATAAAACCTATTTTGCAACACAGAGAAACATATCTGGAAGTGTTAGAAGTGTTTTGCATGATTTTTGAAGTTAGAGCCTGAAATGTCAGAAAACGGCGTTTCAGCACATAACAAACTTGGTTCAGACAATGCAAGCTGAAACTCGGTCCAAAATTAAAATTGCAGTCTGTGCATGAATGAAACCTATTTTTTAACACAGAGAAACATATCTTAAGGTGTTAGAAGTGTTTTGCATGATTTTTTGAAGTTAGAGCCTGAAATGTCATAAAACGACTTTTCAGCACATAACAAACTTGGTTCAGGCAATGCAAGCTGAAACTCGGTCCAAAATTAAAATTGCAGTCTGTGCATGAATAAAACCTATTTTGCAACACAGAGAAACATATCTGAAGGTGTTAGAAGTGTTTTGCATGATTTTTGAAGTTAGAGCCTGAAATGTCATAAAACGACGTTTCAGCACATAACAAACTTGGTTCAGGCAATGCAAGCTGAAGCTCGGTCCAAAATTAAAATTTCAGTCTGTGCATGAATAAAACCTATTTTGCAACACAGAGAAACATATCTGAAGGTGTTAGAAGTGTTTTGCATGATTTTTGAAGTTAGAGCCTGAAATGTCAGAAAACGGCGTTTCAGCACATAACAAACTTGATTCAGGCAATGCAAGCTGAAACTCGGTCCAAAATTAATATTGCAGTCTGTGCATGAATAAAACCTATTTTGCAACACAGAGAAACATATCTGGAGGTGTTAGAAGTGTTTTGCATGATTTTTGAAGTTAGAGCCTGAAATGTCAGAAAACGGCGTTTCAGCACATAACAAACTTGGTTCAGGCAATGCAAGCTGAAACTCGGTCCAAAATTAAAATTGCAGTCTGTGCATGAATAAAACCTATTTTGCAACACAGAGAAACATATCTTAACGTGTTAGAAGTGTTTTGCATGATTTTTGAAGTTAGAGCCTGAAATGTCAGAAAACAGCGTTTCAGCACATAACAAAATTGGTTCTGGCAATGCAAGCTGAAACTCGGTCCAAAATTAATATTGCAGTCTGTGCATGAATAAAACCTATTTTGCAACACAGAGAAACATATCTGAAGGTGTTAGAAGTGTTTTGCATGATTTTTGAAGTTAGAGCCTCAAATGTCAGAAAACGGCGTTTCAGCACATAACAAACTTGGTTCAGACAATGCAAGCTGAAACTCGGTCCAAAATTAAAATTGCAGTCTGTGCATGAATGAAACCTATTTTTTAACACAGAGAAACATATCTTAAGGTGTTAGAAGTGTTTTGCATGATTTTTGAAGTTAGAGCCTGAAATGTCAGAAAACAGCGTTTCAGCGCAGAACAAACTTGGTTCTGGCAATGCAAGCTGAAACTCGGTCCAAAATTAAAATTGCAGTCTGTGCATGAATAAAACCTATTTTGCAACACGCAGAAACATGTCTTAAGGTGTAAGAAGTGTTTTGCATGATTTTTGAAGTTAGAGCCTGATATGTCAGAAAACAGCGTTTCAGCACATAACAAACTTGGTTCAGGCAATGCAAGCTGAAACTCGGTCCAAAATTAAAATTGCAGTCTGTGCATGAATAAAACCTATTTTGCAAAACAGAGAAACATATCTGAAGGTGTTAGAAGTGTTTTGCATGATTTTTGAAGTTAGAGCCTGAAATGTCATAAAACGACGTTTCAGCACATAACAAACTTGGTTCAGGCAATGCAAGCTGAAACTCGGTCCAAAATTAAAATAGCAGTCTGTGCATGAATAAAACCTATTTTGCAACACAGAGAAACATATCTGAAGGTGTTAGAAGTGTTTTGCATGATTTTTGAAGTTAGAGCCTGAAATGTCAAAAAACAGCGTTTCAGCGCAGAACAAACTTGGTTCTGGCAATGCAAGCTGAAACTCGGTCCAAAATTAAAATTGCAGTCTGTGCATGAATAAAACCTATTTTGCAACACGCAGAAACATGTCTTAAGGTGTAAGAAGTGTTTTGCATGATTTTTGAAGTTAGAGCCTGATATGTCAGAAAACAGCGTTTCAGCACATAACAAAATTGGTTCTGGCAATGCAAGCTGAAACTCGGTCCAAAATTAATATTGCAGTCTGTGCATGAATAAAACCTATTTTGCAACACAGAGAAACATATCTGAAGGTGTTAGACGTGTTTTGCATGATTTTTGAAGTTAGAGCCTGAAATGTCAGAAAACGGCGTTTCAGCACATAACAAACTTGGTTCAGACAATGCAAGCTGAAACTGGGTCCAAAATTAAAATTGCAGTCTGTGCATGAATGAAACCTATTTTTTAACACAGAGAAACATATCTTAAGGTGTTAGAAGTGTTTTGCATGATTTTTGAAGTTAGAGCCTGAAATGTCATAAAACGACGTTTCAGCACATAACAAATTTGGTTCAGGCAATGCAAGCTGAAACTCGGTCCAAAATTAAAATTTCAGTCTGTGCATGAATAAAACCTATTTTGCAACACAGAGAAACATATCTGAAGGTGTTAGAAGTGTTTTGCATGATTTTTGAAGTTAGAGCCTGAAATGTCAGAAAACGGCGTTTCAGCACATAACAAACTTGGTTCAGGCAATGCAAGCTGAAACTCGGTCCAAAATTAATATTGCAGTCTGTGCATGAATAAAACCTATTTTGCAACACAGAGAAACATATCTGGAAGTGTTAGAAGTGTTTTGCATGATTTTTGAAGTTAGAGCCTGAAATGTCAGAAAACGGCGTTTCAGCACATAACAAACTTGGTTCAGGCAATGCAAGCTGAAACTCGGTCCAAAATTAAAATTGCAGTCTGTGCATGAATAAAACCTATTTTGCAACACAGAGAAACATATCTGAAGGTGTTAGAAGTGTTTTGCATGATTTTTGAAGTTAGAGCCTGAAATGTCAAAAAACAGCGTTTCAGCGCAGAACAAACTTGGTTCTGGCAATGCAAGCTGAAACTCGGTCCAAAATTAAAATTGCAGTCTGTGCATGAATAAAACCTATTTTGCAACACAGAGAAACATGTCTTAAGGTGTAAGAAGTGTTTTGCATGATTTTTGAAGTTAGAGCCTGATATGTCAGAAAACAGCGTTTCAGCACATAACAAACTTGGTTCAGGCAATGCAAGCTGAAACTCGGTCCAAAATTAAAATTGCAGTCTGTGCATGAATAAAACCTATTTTGCAACACAGAGAAACATATCTGAAGGTGTTAGAAGTGTTTTGCATGATTTTTGAAGTTAGAGCCTGAAATGTCAGAAAACGGCGTTTCAGCACATAACAAACTTGGTTCAGGCAATGCAAGCTGAAACTCGGTCCAAAATTAAAATTGCAGTCTATGCATGAATAAAACCTATTTTGCAACACAGAGAAACATATCTGAAGGTGTTAGAAGTGTTTTGCATGATTTTTGAAGTTAGAGCCTGAAATGTCAGAAAACGGCGTTTCAGCACATAACAAACTTGGTTCAGGCAATGCAAGCTGAAACTCGGTCCAAAATTAAAATTTCAGTCTGTGCATGAATAAAACCTATTTTGCAACACAGAGAAACATATCTGAAGGTGTTAGAAGTGTTTTGCATGATTTTTGAAGTTAGAGCCTGAAATGTCATAAAACGACGTTTCAGCACATAACAAACTTGGTTCAGGCAATGCAAGCTGAAGCTCGGTCCAAAATTAAAATTTCAGTCTGTGCATGAATAAAACCTATTTTGCAACACAGAGAAACATATCTGAAGGTGTTAGAAGTGTTTTGCATGATTTTTGAAGTTAGAGCCTGAAATGTCAGAAAACGGCGTTTCAGCACATAACAAACTTGATTCAGGCAATGCAAGCTGAAACTCGGTCCAAAATTAATATTGCAGTCTGTGCATGAATAAAACCTATTTTGCAACACAGAGAAACATATCTGGAGGTGTTAGAAGTGTTTTGCATGATTTTTGAAGTTAGAGCCTGAAATGTCAGAAAACGGCGTTTCAGCACATAACAAACTTGGTTCAGGCAATGCAAGCTGAAACTCGGTCCAAAATTAAAATTGCAGTCTGTGCATGAATAAAACCTATTTTGCAACACAGAGAAACATATCTTAACGTGTTAGAAGTGTTTTGCATGATTTTTGAA
This sequence comes from Garra rufa, assembly GCF_049309525.1. Lineage (NCBI taxonomy): Eukaryota > Metazoa > Chordata > Actinopteri > Cypriniformes > Cyprinidae > Garra > Garra rufa. Next base: position 6,446,522 of record NW_027394276.1, on the reverse strand, counting down.
GTTAGAGCCTGAAATGTCAGAAAACAGCGTTTCAGCACATAACAAAATTGGTTCTGGCAATGCAAGCTGAAACTCGGTCCAAAATTAATATTGCAGTCTGTGCATGAATAAAACCTATTTTGCAACACAGAGAAACATATCTGAAGGTGTTAGAAGTGTTTTGCATGATTTTTGAAGTTAGAGCCTCAAATGTCAGAAAACGGCGTTTCAGCACATAACAAACTTGGTTCAGACAATGCAAGCTGAAACTCGGTCCAAAATTAAAATTGCAGTCTGTGCATGAATGAAACCTATTTTTTAACACAGAGAAACATATCTTAAGGTGTTAGAAGTGTTTTGCATGATTTTTGAAGTTAGAGCCTGAAATGTCAGAAAACAGCGTTTCAGCGCAGAACAAACTTGGTTCTGGCAATGCAAGCTGAAAGTCGGTCCAAAATTAAAATTGCAGTCTGTGCATGAATAAAACCTATTTTGCAACACGCAGAAACATGTCTTAAGGTGTAAGAAGTGTTTTGCATGATTTTTGAAGTTAGAGCCTGATATGTCAGAAAACAGCGTTTCAGCACATAACAAACTTGGTTCAGGCAATGCAAGCTGAAACTCGGTCCAAAATTAAAATTGCAGTCTGTGCATGAATAAAACCTATTTTGCAAAACAGAGAAACATATCTGAAGGTGTTAGAAGTGTTTTTGCATGATTTTTGAAGTTAGAGCCTGAAATGTCATAAAACGACGTTTCAGCACATAACAAACTTGGTTCAGGCAATGCAAGCTGAAACTCGGTCCAAAATTAAAATAGCAGTCTGTGCATGAATAAAACCTATTTTGCAACACAGAGAAACATATCTGAAGGTGTTAGAAGTGTTTTGCATGATTTTTGAAGTTAGAGCCTGAAATGTCAAAAAACAGCGTTTCAGCGCAGAACAAACTTGGTTCTGGCAATGCAAGCTGAAACTCGGTCCAAAATTAAAATTGCAGTCTGTGCATGAATAAAACCTATTTTGCAACACGCAGAAACATGTCTTAAGGTGTAAGAAGTGTTTTGCATGATTTTTGAAGTTAGAGCCTGATATGTCAGAAAACAGCGTTTCAGCACATAACAAAATTGGTTCTGGCAATGCAAGCTGAAACTCGGTCCAAAATTAATATTGCAGTCTGTGCATGAATAAAACCTATTTTGCAACACAGAGAAACATATCTGAAGGTGTTAGACGTGTTTTGCATGATTTTTGAAGTTAGAGCCTGAAATGTCAGAAAACAGCGTTTCAGCACATAACAAAATTGGTTCTGGCAATGCAAGCTGAAACTCGGTCCAAAATTAATATTGCAGTCTGTGCATGAATAAAACCTATTTTGCAACACAGAGAAACATATCTGAAGGTGTTAGAAGTGTTTTGCATGATTTTTGAAGTTAGAGCCTGAAATGTCAGAAAACGGCGTTTCAGCACATAACAAACTTGGTTCAGACAATGCAAGCTGAAACTGGGTCCAAAATTAAAATTGCAGTCTGTGCATGAATGAAACCTATTTTTTAACACAGAGAAACATATCTTAAGGTGTTAGAAGTGTTTTGCATGATTTTTTGAAGTTAGAGCCTGAAATGTCATAAAACGACGTTTCAGCACATAACAAACTTGGTTCAGGCAATGCAAGCTGAAACTCGGTCCAAAATTAAAATTGCAGTCTGTGCATGAATAAAACCTATTTTGCAACACAGAGAAACATATCTGAAGGTGTTAGAAGTGTTTTGCATGATTTTTGAAGTTAGAGCCTGAAATGTCATAAAACGACGTTTCAGCACATAACAAATTTGGTTCAGGCAATGCAAGCTGAAACTCGGTCCAAAATTAAAATTTCAGTCTGTGCATGAATAAAACCTATTTTGCAACACAGAGAAACATATCTGAAGGTGTTAGAAGTGTTTTGCATGATTTTTGAAGTTAGAGCCTGAAATGTCAGAAAACGGCGTTTCAGCACATAACAAACTTGGTTCAGGCAATGCAAGCTGAAACTCGGTCCAAAATTAATATTGCAGTCTGTGCATGAATAAAACCTATTTTGCAACACAGAGAAACATATCTGGAAGTGTTAGAAGTGTTTTGCATGATTTTTGAAGTTAGAGCCTGAAATGTCAGAAAACGGCGTTTCAGCACATAACAAACTTGGTTCAGGCAATGCAAGCTGAAACTCGGTCCAAAATTAAAATTGCAGTCTGTGCATGAATAAAACCTATTTTGCAACACAGAGAAACATATCTGAAGGTGTTAGAAGTGTTTTGCATGATTTTTGAAGTTAGAGCCTGAAATGTCAAAAAACAGCGTTTCAGCGCAGAACAAACTTGGTTCTGGCAATGCAAGCTGAAACTCGGTCCAAAATTAAAATTGCAGTCTGTGCATGAATAAAACCTATTTTGCAACACAGAGAAACATGTCTTAAGGTGTAAGAAGTGTTTTGCATGATTTTTGAAGTTAGAGCCTGATATGTCAGAAAACAGCGTTTCAGCACATAACAAACTTGGTTCAGGCAATGCAAGCTGAAACTCGGTCCAAAATTAAAATTGCAGTCTGTGCATGAATAAAACCTATTTTGCAACACAGAGAAACATATCTGAAGGTGTTAGAAGTGTTTTGCATGATTTTTGAAGTTAGAGCCTGAAATGTCAGAAAACGGCGTTTCAGCACATAACAAACTTGGTTCAGGCAATGCAAGCTGAAACTCGGTCCAAAATTAAAATTGCAGTCTATGCATGAATAAAACCTATTTTGCAACACAGAGAAACATATCTGAAGGTGTTAGAAGTGTTTTGCATGATTTTTGAAGTTAGAGCCTGAAATGTCAGAAAACGGCGTTTCAGCACATAACAAACTTGGTTCAGACAATGCAAGCTGAAACTCAGTCCAAAATTAATATTGCAGTCTGTGCATGAATAAAACCTATTTTGTAACACAGAGAAACATATCTGGAGGTGTTAGAAGTGTTTTGCATGATTTTTGAAGTTAGAGCCTGAAATGTCAGAAAACGGCGTTTCAGCACATAACAAACTTGGTTCAGGCAATGCAAGCTGAAACTCGGTCCAAAATTAAAATTGCAGTCTGTGCATGAATAAAACCTATTTTGCAACACAGAGAAACATATCTGAAGGTGTTAGAAGTGTTTTGCATGATTTTTGAAGTTAGAGCCTGAAATGTCAGAAAACGGCGTTTCAGCAAATAACAAACTTGGTTCAGGCAATGCAAGCTGAAACTCGGTCCAAAATTAAAATTGCAGTCTATGCATGAATAAAACCTATTTTGCAACACAGAGAAACATATCTGAAGGTGTTAGAAGTGTTTTGCATGATTTTTGAAGTTAGAACCTGAAATGTCAGAAAACGGCGTTTCAGCACATAACAAACTTGGTTCAGACAATGCAAGCTGAAACTCAGTCCAAAATTAATATTGCAGTCTGTGCATGAATAAAACCTATTTTGCAACACAGAGAAACATATCTGGAGGTGTTAGAAGTGTTTTGCATGATTTTTGAAGTTAGAGCCTGAAATGTCAGAAAACGGCGTTTCAGCACATAACAAACTTGGTTCAGGCAATGCAAGCTGAAACTCGGTCCAAAATTAAAATAGCAGTCTGTGCATGAATAAAACCTATTTTGCAACACAGAGAAACATATCTGAAGGTGTTAGAAGTGTTTTGCATGATTTTTGAAGTTAGAGCCTTAAATGTCAAAAAACAGCGTTTCAGCGCAGAACAAACTTGGTTCTGGCAATGCAAGCTGAAACTCGGTCCAAAATTAAAATTGCAGTCTGTGCATGAATAAAACCTATTTTGCAACACAGAGAAACATGTCTTAAGGTGTAAGAAGTGTTTTGCATGATTTTTGAAGTTAGAGCCTGATATGTCAGAAAACAGCGTTTCAGCACATAACAAACTTGGTTCAGGCAATGCAAGCTGAAACTCGGTCCAAAATTAAAATTGCAGTCTATGCATGAATAAAACCTATTTTGCAACACAGAGAAACATATCTGAAGGTGTTAGAAGTGTTTTGCATGATTTTTGAAGTTAGAACCTGAAATGTCAGAAAACGGCGTTTCAGCACATAACAAACTTGGTTCAGACAATGCAAGCTGAAACTCAGTCCAAAATTAATATTGCAGTCTGTGCATGAATAAAACCTATTTTGCAACACAGAGAAACATATCTGGAGGTGTTAGAAGTGTTTTGCATGATTTTTGAAGTTAGAGCCTGAAATGTCAGAAAACGGCGTTTCAGCACATAACAAACTTGGTTCAGGCAATGCAAGCTGAAACTCGGTCCAAAATTAAAATAGCAGTCTGTGCATGAATAAAACCTATTTTGCAACACAGAGAAACATATCTGAAGGTGTTAGAAGTGTTTTGCATGATTTTTGAAGTTAGAGCCTTAAATGTCAAAAAACAGCGTTTCAGCGCAGAACAAACTTGGTTCTGGCAATGCAAGCTGAAACTCGGTCCAAAATTAAAATTGCAGTCTGTGCATGAATAAAACCTATTTTGCAACACAGAGAAACATGTCTTAAGGTGTAAGAAGTGTTTTGCATGATTTTTGAAGTTAGAGCCTGATATGTCAGAAAACAGCGTTTCAGCACATAACAAACTTGGTTCAGGCAATGCAAGCTGAAACTCGGTCCAAAATTAATATTGCAGTCTGTGCATGAATAAAACCTATTTTGCAACACAGAGAAACATATCTGGAGGTGTTAGAAGTGTTTTGCATGATTTTTGAAGTTAGAGCCTGAAATGTCAGAAAACGGCGTTTCAGCACATAACAAACTTGGTTCAGGCAATGCAAGCTGAAACTCGGTCCAAAATTAAAATTGCAGTCTGTGCATGAATAAAACCTATTTTGCAACACAGAGAAACATATCTTAACGTGTTAGAAGTGTTTTGCATGATTTTTGAAGTTAGAGCCTGATATGTCAGAAAACAGCGTTTCAGCACATAACAAAATTGGTTCTGGCAATGCAAGCTGAAACTCGGTCCAAAATTAATATTGCAGTCTGTGCATGAATAAAACCTATTTTGCAACACAGAGAAACATATCTGAAGGTGTTAGAAGTGTTTTGCATGATTTTTGAAGTTAGAGCCTGAAATGTCAGAAAACGGCGTTTCAGCACATAACAAACTTGGTTCAGGCAATGCAAGCTGAAACTCGGTCCAAAATTAAAATTGCAGTCTATGCATGAATAAAACCTATTTTGCAACACAGAGAAACATATCTGAAGGTGTTAGAAGTGTTTTGCATGATTTTTGAAGTTAGAGCCTGAAATGTCAGAAAACGGCGTTTCAGCACATAACAAACTTGGTTCAGACAATGCAAGCTGAAACTCAGTCCAAAATTAATATTGCAGTCTGTGCATGAATAAAACCTATTTTGTAACACAGAGAAACATATCTGGAGGTGTTAGAAGTGTTTTGCATGATTTTTGAAGTTAGAGCCTGAAATGTCAGAAAACGGCGTTTCAGCACATAACAAACTTGGTTCAGGCAATGCAAGCTGAAACTCGGTCCAAAATTAAAATTGCAGTCTGTGCATGAATAAAACCTATTTTGCAACACAGAGAAACATATCTGAAGGTGTTAGAAGTGTTTTGCATGATTTTTGAAGTTAGAGCCTGAAATGTCAGAAAACGGCGTTTCAGCAAATAACAAACTTGGTTCAGGCAATGCAAGCTGAAACTCGGTCCAAAATTAAAATTGCAGTCTATGCATGAATAAAACCTATTTTGCAACACAGAGAAACATATCTGAAGGTGTTAGAAGTGTTTTGCATGATTTTTGAAGTTAGAACCTGAAATGTCAGAAAACGGCGTTTCAGCACATAACAAACTTGGTTCAGACAATGCAAGCTGAAACTCAGTCCAAAATTAATATTGCAGTCTGTGCATGAATAAAACCTATTTTGCAACACAGAGAAACATATCTGGAGGTGTTAGAAGTGTTTTGCATGATTTTTGAAGTTAGAGCCTGAAATGTCAGAAAACGGCGTTTCAGCACATAACAAACTTGGTTCAGGCAATGCAAGCTGAAACTCGGTCCAAAATTAAAATAGCAGTCTGTGCATGAATAAAACCTATTTTGCAACACAGAGAAACATATCTGAAGGTGTTAGAAGTGTTTTGCATGATTTTTGAAGTTAGAGCCTTAAATGTCAAAAAACAGCGTTTCAGCGCAGAACAAACTTGGTTCTGGCAATGCAAGCTGAAACTCGGTCCAAAATTAAAATTGCAGTCTGTGCATGAATAAAACCTATTTTGCAACACAGAGAAACATGTCTTAAGGTGTAAGAAGTGTTTTGCATGATTTTTGAAGTTAGAGCCTGATATGTCAGAAAACAGCGTTTCAGCACATAACAAACTTGGTTCAGGCAATGCAAGCTGAAACTCGGTCCAAAATTAATATTGCAGTCTGTGCATGAATAAAACCTATTTTGCAACACAGAGAAACATATCTGGAGGTGTTAGAAGTGTTTTGCATGATTTTTGAAGTTAGAGCCTGAAATGTCAGAAAACGGCGTTTCAGCACATAACAAACTTGGTTCAGGCAATGCAAGCTGAAACTCGGTCCAAAATTAAAATTGCAGTCTGTGCATGAATAAAACCTATTTTGCAACACAGAGAAACATATCTTAACGTGTTAGAAGTGTTTTGCATGATTTTTGAAGTTAGAGCCTGATATGTCAGAAAACAGCGTTTCAGCACATAACAAAATTGGTTCTGGCAATGCAAGCTGAAACTCGGTCCAAAATTAATATTGCAGTCTGTGCATGAATAAAACCTATTTTGCAACACAGAGAAACATATCTGAAGGTGTTAGAAGTGTTTTGCATGATTTTTGAAGTTAGAGCCTGAAATGTCAGAAAACGGCGTTTCAGCACATAACAAACTTGGTTCAGACAATGCAAGCTGAAACTCGGTCCAAAATTAAAATTGCAGTCTGTGCATGAATGAAACCTATTTTTTAACACAGAGAAACATATCTTAAGGTGTTAGAAGTGTTTTGCATGATTTTTTGAAGTTAGAGCCTGAAATGTCATAAAACGACGTTTCAGCACATAACAAACTTGGTTCAGGCAATGCAAGCTGAAACTCGGTCCAAAATTAAAATTGCAGTCTGTGCATGAATAAAACCTATTTTGCAACACAGAGAAACATATCTGAAGGTGTTAGAAGTGTTTTGCATGATTTTTGAAGTTAGAGCCTGAAATGTCATAAAACGACGTTTCAGCACATAACAAACTTGGTTCAGGCAATGCAAGCTGAAACTCGGTCCAAAATTAAAATTTCAGTCTGTGCATGAATAAAACCTATTTTGCAACACAGAGAAACATATCTGAAGGTGTTAGAAGTGTTTTGCATGATTTTTGAAGTTAGAGCCTGAAATGTCAGAAAACGGCGTTTCAGCACATAACAAACTTGATTCAGGCAATGCAAGCTGAAACTCGGTCCAAAATTAATATTGCAGTCTGTGCATGAATAAAACCTATTTTGCAACACAGAGAAACATATCTGGAGGTGTTAGAAGTGTTTTGCATGATTTTTGAAGTTAGAGCCTGAAATGTCAGAAAACGGCGTTTCAGCACATAACAAACTTGGTTCAGGCAATGCAAGCTGAAACTCGGTCCAAAATTAAAATTGCAGTCTGTGCATGAATAAAACCTATTTTGCAACACAGAGAAACATATCTTAACGTGTTAGAAGTGTTTTGCATGATTTTTGAAGTTAGAGCCTGAAATGTCAGAAAACAGCGTTTCAGCACATAACAAAATTGGTTCTGGCAATGCAAGCTGAAACTCGGTCCAAAATTAATATTGCAGTCTGTGCATGAATAAAACCTATTTTGCAACACAGAGAAACATATCTGAAGGTGTTAGAAGTGTTTTGCATGATTTTTGAAGTTAGAGCCTGAAATGTCAGAAAACGGCGTTTCAGCACATAACAAACTTGGTTCAGACAATGCAAGCTGAAACTCGGTCCAAAATTAAAATTGCAGTCTGTGCATGAATGAAACCTATTTTTTAACACAGAGAAACATATCTTAAGGTGTTAGAAGTGTTTTGCATGATTTTTGAAGTTAGAGCCTGAAATGTCAGAAAACAGCGTTTCAGCGCAGAACAAACTTGGTTCTGGCAATGCAAGCTGAAACTCGGTCCAAAATTAAAATTGCAGTCTGTGCATGAATAAAACCTATTTTGCAACACGCAGAAACATGTCTTAAGGTGTAAGAAGTGTTTTGCATGATTTTTGAAGTTAGAGCCTGATATGTCAGAAAACAGCGTTTCAGCACATAACAAAATTGGTTCTGGCAATGCAAGCTGAAACTCGGTCCAAAATTAATATTGCAGTCTGTGCATGAATAAAACCTATTTTGCAACACAGAGAAACATATCTGAAGGTGTTAGAAGTGTTTTGCATGATTTTTGAAGTTAGAGCCTGAAATGTCAGAAAACGGCGTTTCAGCACATAACAAACTTGGTTCAGACAATGCAAGCTGAAACTGGGTCCAAAATAAAATTGCAGTCTGTGCATGAATGAAACCTATTTTTTAACACAGAGAAACATATCTTAAGGTGTTAGAAGTGTTTTGCATGATTTTTTGAAGTTAGAGCCTGAATGTCATAAAACGACGTTTCAGCACATAACAAACTTGGTTCAGGCAAATGCAAGCTGAAACTCGGTCCAAAATTAAAATTGCAGTCTGTGCATGAATAAAACCTATTTTGCAACACAGAGAAACATATCTGAAGGTGTTAGAAGTGTTTTGCATGATTTTTGAAGTAAGAGCCTGAAATGTCATAAAACGACGTTTCAGCACATAACAAACTTGGTTCAGGCAATGCAAGCTGAAACTCGGTCCAAAATTAAAATTTCAGTCTGTGCATGAATAAAACCTATTTTGCAACACAGAGAAACATATCTGAAGGTGTTAGAAGTGTTTTGCATGATTTTTGAAGTTAGAGCCTGAAATGTCAGAAAACGGCGTTTCAGCACATAACAAACTTGGTTCAGACAATGCAAGCTGAAACTCGGTCCAAAATTAAAATTGCAGTCTGTGCATGAATGAAACCTATTTTTTAACACAGAGAAACATATCTTAAGGTGTTAGAAGTGTTTTGCATGATTTTTTGAAGTTAGAGCCTGAAATGTCATAAAACGACGTTTCAGCACATAACAAACTTGGTTCAGGCAATGCAAGCTGAAACTCGGTCCAAAATTAAAATTGCAGTCTGTGCATGAAAAAAACCTATTTTGCAACACAGAGAAACATATCTGAAGGTGTTAGAAGTGTTTTGCATGATTTTTGAAGTTAGAGCCTGAAATGTCATAAAACGACGTTTCAGCACATAACAAACTTGGTTCAGGCAATGCAAGCTGAAACTCGGTCCAAAATTAAAATTTCAGTCTGTGCATGAATAAAACCTATTTTGCAACACAGAGAAACATATCTGAAGGTGTTAGAAGTGTTTTGCATGATTTTTGAAGTTAGAGCCTGAAATGTCAGAAAACGGCGTTTCAGCACATAACAAACTTGATTCAGGCAATGCAAGCTGAAACTCGGTCCAAAATTAATATTGCAGTCTGTGCATGAATAAAACCTATTTTTCAACACAGAGAAACATATCTGAAGGTGTTAGAAGTGTTTTGCATGATCTTTGAAGTTAGAGCCTGAAATGTCAGAAAACGGCGTTTCAGCACATAACAAACTTGGTTCAGACAATGCAAGCTGAAACTCGGTCCAAAATTAAAATTGCAGTCTGTGCATGAATGAAACCTATTTTTTAACACAGAGAAACATATCTTAAGGTGTTAGAAGTGTTTTGCATGATTTTTGAAGTTAGAGCCTGATATGTCAGAAAACAGCGTTTCAGCACATAACAAACTTGGTTCAGGCAATGCAAGCTGAAACTCGGTCCAAAATTAAAATTGCAGTCTGTGCATGAATAAAACCTATTTTGCAAAACAGAGAAACATATCTGAAGGTGTTAGAAGTGTTTTGCATGATTTTTGAAGTTAGAGCCTGAAATGTCATAAAACGACGTTTCAGCACATAACAAACTTGGTTCAGGCAATGCAAGCTGAAACTCGGTCCAAAATTAAAATAGCAGTCTGTGCATGAATAAAACCTATTTTGCAACACAGAGAAACATATCTGAAGGTGTTAGAAGTGTTTTGCATGATTTTTGAAGTTAGAGCCTGAAATGTCAAAAAACAGCGTTTCAGCGCAGAACAAACTTGGTTCTGGCAATGCAAGCTGAAACTCGGTCCAAAATTAAAATTGCAGTCTGTGCATGAATAAAACCTATTTTGCAACACAGAGAAACATGTCTTAAGGTGTAAGAAGTGTTTTGCATGATTTTTGAAGTTAGAGCCTGATATGTCAGAAAACAGCGTTTCAGCACATAACAAACTTGGTTCAGGCAATGCAAGCTGAAACTCGGTCCAAAATTAAAATTGCAGTCTGTGCATGAATAAAACCTATTTTGCAACACAGAGAAACATATCTGAAGGTGTTAGAAGTGTTTTGCATGATTTTTGAAGTTAGAGCCTGAAATGTCAGAAAACGGCGTTTCAGCACATAACAAACTTGGTTCAGGCAATGCAAGCTGAAACTCGGTCCAAAATTAAAATTGCAGTCTATGCATGAATAAAACCTATTTTGCAACACAGAGAAACATATCTGAAGGTGTTAGAAGTGTTTTGCATGATTTTTGAAGTTAGAACCTGAAATGTCAGAAAACGGCGTTTCAGCACATAACAAACTTGGTTCAGACAATGCAAGCTGAAACTCAGTCCAAAATTAATATTGCAGTCTGTGCATGAATAAAACCTATTTTGCAACACAGAGAAACATATCTGGAGGTGTTAGAAGTGTTTTGCATGATTTTTGAAGTTAGAGCCTGAAATGTCAGAAAACGGCGTTTCAGCACATAACAAACTTGGTTCAGGCAATGCAAGCTGAAACTCGGTCCAAAATTAAAATAGCAGTCTGTGCATGAATTAAACCTATTTTGCAACACAGAGAAACATATCTGAAGGTGTTAGAAGTGTTTTGCATGATTTTTGAAGTTAGAGCCTTAAATGTCATAAAACGACGTTTCAGCACATAACAAACTTGGTTCAGGCAATGCAAGCTGAAACTCGGTCCAAAATTAAAATTGCAGTCTGTGCATGAATAAAACCTATTTTGCAACACAGAGAAACATATCTGAAGGTGTTAGAAGTGTTTTGCATGATTTTTGAAGTTAGAGCCTGAAATGTCATAAAACGACGTTTCAGCACATAACAAACTTGGTTCAGGCAATGCAAGCTGAAACTCGGTCCAAAATTAAAATTTCAGTCTGTGCATGAATAAAACCTATTTTGCAACACAGAGAAACATATCTGAAGGTGTTAGAAGTGTTTTGCATGATTTTTGAAGTTAGAGCCTGAAATGTCAGAAAACGGCGTTTCAGCACATAACAAACTTGGTTCAGGCAATGCAAGCTGAAACTCGGTCCGAAATTAATATTGCAGTCTGTGCATGAATAAAACCTATTTTGCAACAGAGAGAAACATATCTGGAGGTGTTAGAAGTGTTTTGCATGATTTTTGAAGTTAGAGCCTGAAATGTCAGAAAACGGCGTTTCAGCACATAACAAACTTGGTTCAGGCAATGCAAGCTGAAACTCGGTCCAAAATTAAAATTGCAGTCTGTGCATGAATAAAACCTATTTTGCAACACAGAGAAACATATCTGAAGGTGTTAGAAGTGTTTTGCATGATTTTTGAAGTTAGAGCCTGAAATGTCAGAAAACGGCGTTTCAGCACATAACAAACTTGGTTCAGACAATACAAGCTGAAACTCAGTCCAAAATTAAAATTGCAGTCTGTGCATGAATGAAACCTATTTTTTAACACAGAGAAACATATCTGAAGGTGTTAGAAGTGTTTTGCATGATTTTTGAAGTTAGAGCCTGAAATGTCAGAAAACAGCGTTTCAGCGCAGAACAAACTTGATTCAGGCAATGCAAGCTGAAACTCGGTCCAAAATTAAAATTGCAGTCTGTGCATGAATGAAACCTATTTTTTAACACAGAGAAACATATCTTAAGGTGTTAGAAGTGTTTTGCATGATTTTTGAAGTTAGAGCCTGATATGTCAGAAAACAGCGTTTCAGCACATAACAAACTTGGTTCAGGCAATGCAAGCTGAAACTCGGTCCAAAATTAAAATTGCAGTCTGTGCATGAATAAAACCTATTTTGCAAAACAGAGAAACATATCTGAAGGTGTTAGAAGTGTTTTGCATGATTTTTGAAGTTAGAGCCTGAAATGTCATAAAACGACGTTTCAGCACATAACAAACTTGGTTCAGGCAATGCAAGCTGAAACTCGGTCCAAAATTAAAATAGCAGTCTGTGCATGAATAAAACCTATTTTGCAACACAGAGAAACATATCTGAAGGTGTTAGAAGTGTTTTGCATGATTTTTGAAGTTAGAGCCTGAAATGTCAAAAAACAGCGTTTCAGCGCAGAACAAACTTGGTTCTGGCAATGCAAGCTGAAACTCGGTCCAAAATTAAAATTGCAGTCTGTGCATGAATAAAACCTATTTTGCAACACAGAGAAACATGTCTTAAGGTGTAAGAAGTGTTTTGCATGATTTTTGAAGTTAGAGCCTGATATGTCAGAAAACAGCGTTTCAGCACATAACAAACTTGGTTCAGGCAATGCAAGCTGAAACTCGGTCCAAAATTAAAATTGCAGTCTGTGCATGAATAAAACCTATTTTGCAACACAGAGAAACATATCTGAAGGTGTTAGAAGTGTTTTGCATGATTTTTGAAGTTAGAGCCTGAAATGTCAGAAAACGGCGTTTCAGCACATAACAAACTTGGTTCAGGCAATGCAAGCTGAAACTCGGTCCAAAATTAAAATTGCAGTCTATGCATGAATAAAACCTATTTTGCAACACAGAGAAACATATCTGAAGGTGTTAGAAGTGTTTTGCATGATTTTTGAAGTTAGAACCTGAAATGTCAGAAAACGGCGTTTCAGCACATAACAAACTTGGTTCAGACAATGCAAGCTGAAACTCAGTCCAAAATTAATATTGCAGTCTGTGCATGAATAAAACCTATTTTGCAACACAGAGAAACATATCTGGAGGTGTTAGAAGTGTTTTGCATGATTTTTGAAGTTAGAGCCTGAAATGTCAGAAAACGGCGTTTCAGCACATAACAAACTTGGTTCAGGCAATGCAAGCTGAAACTCGGTCCAAAATTAAAATAGCAGTCTGTGCATGAATAAAACCTATTTTGCAACACAGAGAAACATATCTGAAGGTGTTAGAAGTGTTTTGCATGATTTTTGAAGTTAGAGCCTTAAATGTCATAAAACGACGTTTCAGCACATAACAAACTTGGTTCAGGCAATGCAAGCTGAAACTCGGTCCAAAATTAAAATTGCAGTCTGTGCATGAATAAAACCTATTTTGCAACACAGAGAAACATATCTGAAGGTGTTAGAAGTGTTTTGCATGATTTTTGAAGTTAGAGCCTGAAATGTCATAAAACGACGTTTCAGCACATAACAAACTTGGTTCAGGCAATGCAAGCTGAAACTCGGTCCAAAATTAAAATTTCAGTCTGTGCATGAATAAAACCTATTTTGCAACACAGAGAAACATATCTGAAGGTGTTAGAAGTGTTTTGCATGATTTTTGAAGTTAGAGCCTGAAATGTCAGAAAACGGCGTTTCAGCACATAACAAACTTGGTTCAGGCAATGCAAGCTGAAACTCGGTCCGAAATTAATATTGCAGTCTGTGCATGAATAAAACCTATTTTGCAACAGAGAGAAACATATCTGGAGGTGTTAGAAGTGTTTTGCATGATTTTTGAAGTTAGAGCCTGAAATGTCAGAAAACGGCGTTTCAGCACATAACAAACTTGGTTCAGGCAATGCAAGCTGAAACTCGGTCCAAAATTAAAATTGCAGTCTGTGCATGAATAAAACCTATTTTGCAACACAGAGAAACATATCTGAAGGTGTTAGAAGTGTTTTGCATGATTTTTGAAGTTAGAGCCTGAAATGTCAGAAAACGGCGTTTCAGCACATAACAAACTTGGTTCAGACAATACAAGCTGAAACTCAGTCCAAAATTAAAATTGCAGTCTGTGCATGAATGAAACCTATTTTTTAACACAGAGAAACATATCTGAAGGTGTTAGAAGTGTTTTGCATGATTTTTGAAGTTAGAGCCTGAAATGTCAGAAAACAGCGTTTCAGCGCAGAACAAACTTGATTCAGGCAATGCAAGCTGAAACTCGGTCCAAAATTAATATTGCAGTCTGTGCATGAATAAAACCTATTTTGCAACACAGAGAAACATATCTGAAGGTGTTAGAAGTGTTTTGCATGATTTTTGAAGTTAGAGCCTGAAATGTCAGAAAACGGCGTTTCAGCACATAACAAACTTGGTTCAGGCAATGCAAGCTGAAACTCGGTCCAAAATTAAAATTGCAGTCTGTGCATGAATAAAACCTATTTTGCAACACAGAGAAACATATCTTAACGTGTTAGAAGTGTTTTGCATGATTTTTGAAGTTAGAGCCTGATATATCAGAAAACAGCGTTTCAGCACATAACAAAATTGGTTCTGGCAATGCAAGCTGAAACTCGGTCCAAAATTAATATTGCAGTCTGTGCATGAACAAAAACCTATTTTGCAACACAGAGAAACATATCTGAAGGTGTTAGAAGTGTTTTGCATGATTTTTGAAGTTAGAGCCTGAAATGTCAGAAAACGGCGTTTCAGCACATAACAAACTTGGTTCAGACAATGCAAGCTGAAACTCGGTCCAAAATTAAAATTGCAGTCTGTGCATGAATGAAACCTATTTTTTAACACAGAGAAACATATCTTAAGGTGTTAGAAGTGTTTTGCATGATTTTTTGAAGTTAGAGCCTGAAATGTCATAAAACGACGTTTCAGCACATAACAAACTTGGTTCAGGCAATGCAAGCTGAAACTCGGTCCAAAATTAAAATTGCAGTCTGTGCATGAATAAAACCTATTTTGCAACACAGAGAAACATATCTGAAGGTGTTAGAAGTGTTTTGCATGATTTTTGAAGTTAGAGCCTGAAATGTCATAAAACGACGTTTCAGCACATAACAAACTTGGTTCAGGCAATGCAAGCTGAAACTCGGTCCAAAATTAAAATTTCAGTCTGTGCATGAATAAAACCTATTTTGCAACACAGAGAAACATATCTGAAGGTGTTAGAAGTGTTTTGCATGATTTTTGAAGTTAGAGCCTGAAATGTCAGAAAACGGCGTTTCAGCACATAACAAACTTGATTCAGGCAATGCAAGCTGAAACTCGGTCCAAAATTAATATTGCAGTCTGTGCATGAATAAAACCTATTTTGCAACACAGAGAAACATATCTGGAGGTGTTAGAAGTGTTTTGCATGATTTTTGAAGTTAGAGCCTGAAATGTCAGAAAACGGCGTTTCAGCACATAACAAACTTGGTTCAGGCAATGCAAGCTGAAACTCGGTCCAAATTTAAAATTGCAGTCTGTGCATGAATAAAACCTATTTTGCAACACAGAGAAACATATCTTAACGTGTTAGAAGTGTTTTGCATGATTTTTGAAGTTAGAGCCTGAAATGTCAGAAAACGGCGTTTCAGCAAATAACAAACTTGGTTCAGGCAATGCAAGCTGAAACTCGGTCCAAAATTAAAATTGCAGTCTATGCATGAATAAAACCTATTTTGCAACACAGAGAAACATATCTGAAGGTGTTAGAAGTGTTTTGCATGATTTTTGAAGTTAGAGCCTGAAATGTCAGAAAACAGCGTTTCAGCGCAGAACAAACTTGGTTCTGGCAATGCAAGCTGAAACTCGGTCCAAAATTAAAATTGCAGTCTGTGCATGAATAAAACCTATTTTGCAACACGCAGAAACATGTCTTAAGGTGTAAGAAGTGTTTTGCATGATTTTTGAAGTTAGAGCCTGATATGTCAGAAAACAGCGTTTCAGCACATAACAAACTTGGTTCAGGCAATGCAAGCTGAAACTCGGTCCAAAATTAAAATTGCAGTCTGTGCATGAATAAAACCTATTTTGCAAAACAGAGAAACATATCTGAAGGTGTTAGAAGTGTTTTGCATGATTTTTGAAGTTAGAGCCTGAAATGTCATAAAACGACGTTTCAGCACATAACAAACTTGGTTCAGGCAATGCAAGCTGAAACTCGGTCCAAAATTAAAATAGCAGTCTGTGCATGAATAAAACCTATTTTGCAACACAGAGAAACATATCTGAAGGTGTTAGAAGTGTTTTGCATGATTTTTGAAGTTAGAGCCTGAAATGTCAAAAAACAGCGTTTCAGCGCAGAACAAACTTGGTTCTGGCAATGCAAGCTGAAACTCGGTCCAAAATTAAAATTGCAGTCTGTGCATGAATAAAACCTATTTTGCAACACGCAGAAACATGTCTTAAGGTGTAAGAAGTGTTTTGCATGATTTTTGAAGTTAGAGCCTGATATGTCAGAAAACAGCGTTTCAGCACATAACAAAATTGGTTCTGGCAATGCAAGCTGAAACTCGGTCCAAAATTAATATTGCAGTCTGTGCATGAATAAAACCTATTTTGCAACACAGAGAAACATATCTGAAGGTGTTAGAAGTGTTTTGCATGATTTTTGAAGTTAGAGCCTGAAATGTCAGAAAACGGCGTTTCAGCACATAACAAACTTGGTTCAGACAATGCAAGCTGAAACTGGGTCCAAAATTAAAATTGCAGTCTGTGCATGAATGAAACCTATTTTTTAACACAGAGAAACATATCTTAAGGTGTTAGAAGTGTTTTGCATGATTTTTTGAAGTTAGAGCCTGAAATGTCATAAAACGACGTTTCAGCACATAACAAACTTGGTTCAGGCAATGCAAGCTGAAACTCGGTCCAAAATTAAAATTGCAGTCTGTGCATGAATAAAACCTATTTTGCAACACAGAGAAACATATCTGAAGGTGTTAGAAGTGTTTTGCATGATTTTTGAAGTTAGAGCCTGAAATGTCATAAAACGACGTTTCAGCACATAACAAACTTGGTTCAGGCAATGCAAGCTGAAACTCGGTCCAAAATTAAAATTTCAGTCTGTGCATGAATAAAACCTATTTTGCAACACAGAGAAACATATCTGAAGGTGTTAGAAGTGTTTTGCATGATTTTTGAAGTTAGAGCCTGAAATGTCAGAAAACGGCGTTTCAGCACATAACAAACTTGGTTCAGACAATGCAAGCTGAAACTCGGTCCAAAATTAAAATTGCAGTCTGTGCATGAATAAAACCTATTTTGCAACACGCAGAAACATGTCTTAAGGTGTAAGAAGTGTTTTGCATGATTTTTGAAGTTAGAGCCTGATATGTCAGAAAACAGCGTTTCAGCACATAACAAAATTGGTTCTGGCAATGCAAGCTGAAACTCGGTCCAAAATTAAAATTTCAGTCTGTGCATGAATAAAACCTATTTTGCAACACAGAGAAACATATCTGAAGGTGTTAGAAGTGTTTTGCATGATTTTTGAAGTTAGAGCCTGAAATGTCAGAAAACGGCGTTTCAGCACATAACAAACTTGGTTCAGGCAATGCAAGCTGAAACTCGGTCCAAAATTAAAATTTCAGTCTGTGCATGAATAAAACCTATTTTGCAACACAGAGAAACATATCTGAAGGTGTTAGAAGTGTTTTGCATGATTTTTGAAGTTAGAGCCTGAAATGTCAGAAAACGGCGTTTCAGCACATAACAAACTTGATTCAGGCAATGCAAGCTGAAACTCGGTCCAAAATTAATATTGCAGTCTGTGCATGAATAAAACCTATTTTGCAACACAGAGAAACATATCTGGAGGTGTTAGAAGTGTTTTGCATGATTTTTGAAGTTAGAGCCTGAAATGTCAGAAAACGGCGTTTCAGCACATAACAAACTTGGTTCAGGCAATGCAAGCTGAAACTCGGTCCAAAATTAAAATTGCAGTCTGTGCATGAATAAAACCTATTTTGCAACACAGAGAAACATATCTTAACGTGTTAGAAGTGTTTTGCATGATTTTTGAAGTTAGAGCCTGAAATGTCAGAAAACAGCGTTTCAGCACATAACAAAATTGGTTCTGGCAATGCAAGCTGAAACTCGGTCCAAAATTAATATTGCAGTCTGTGCATGAATAAAACCTATTTTGCAACACAGAGAAACATATCTGAAGGTGTTAGAAGTGTTTTGCATGATTTTTGAAGTTAGAGCCTGAAATGTCAGAAAACAGCGTTTCAGCGCAGAACAAACTTGGTTCTGGCAATGCAAGCTGAAACTCGGTCCAAAATTAAAATTGCAGTCTGTGCATGAATAAAACCTATTTTGCAACACGCAGAAACATGTCTTAAGGTGTAAGAAGTGTTTTGCATGATTTTTGAAGTTAGAGCCTGATATGTCAGAAAACAGCGTTTCAGCACATAACAAACTTGGTTCAGGCAATGCAAGCTGAAACTCGGTCCAAAATTAAAATTGCAGTCTGTGCATGAATAAAACCTATTTTGCAAAACAGAGAAACATATCTGAAGGTGTTAGAAGTGTTTTGCATGATTTTTGAAGTTAGAGCCTGAAATGTCATAAAACGACGTTTCAGCACATAACAAACTTGGTTCAGGCAATGCAAGCTGAAACTCGGTCCAAAATTAAAATAGCAGTCTGTGCATGAATAAAACCTATTTTGCAACACAGAAACATATCTGAAGGTGTTAGAAGTGTTTTGCATGATTTTTGAAGTTAGAGCCTGAAATGTCAAAAAACAGCGTTTCAGCGCAGAACAAACTTGGTTCTGGCAATGCAAGCTGAAACTCGGTCCAAAATTAAAATTGCAGTCTGTGCATGAATAAAACCTATTTTGCAACACGCAGAAACATGTCTTAAGGTGTAAGAAGTGTTTTGCATGATTTTTGAAGTTAGAGCCTGATATGTCAGAAAACAGCGTTTCAGCACATAACAAAATTGGTTCTGGCAATGCAAGCTGAAACTCGGTCCAAAATTAATATTGCAGTGTGTGCATGAATAAAACCTATTTTGCAACACAGAGAAACATATCTGAAGGTGTTAGAAGTGTTTTGCATGATTTTTGAAGTTAGAGCCTGAAATGTCAGAAAACGGCGTTTCAGCACATAACAAACTTGGTTCAGACAATGCAAGCTGAAACTGGGTCCAAAATTAAAATTGCAGTCTGTGCATGAATGAAACCTATTTTTTAACACAGAGAAACATATCTTAAGGTGTTAGAAGTGTTTTGCATGATTTTTTGAAGTTAGAGCCTGAAATGTCATAAAACGACGTTTCAGCACATAACAAACTTGGTTCAGGCAATGCAAGCTGAAACTCGGTCCAAAATTAAAATTGCAGTCTGTGCATGAATAAAACCTATTTTGCAACACAGAGAAACATATCTGAAGGTGTTAGAAGTGTTTTGCATGATTTTTGAAGTTAGAGCCTGAAATGTCATAAAATGACGTTTCAGCACATAACAAACTTGGTTCAGGCAATGCAAGCTGAAACTCGGTCCAAAATTAAAATTTCAGTCTGTGCATGAATAAAACCTATTTTGCAACACAGAGAAACATATCTGAAGGTGTTAGACGTGTTTTGCATGATTTTTGAAGTTAGAGCCTGAAATGTCAAAAAACAGCGTTTCAGCGCAGAACAAACTTGGTTCTGGCAATGCAAGCTGAAACTCGGTCCAAAATTAAAATTGCAGTCTGTGCATGAATAAAACCTATTTTGCAACACGCAGAAACATGTCTTAAGGTGTAAGAAGTGTTTTGCATGATTTTTGAAGTTAGAGCCTGATATGTCATAAAACGACGTTTCAGCACATAACAAACTTGGTTCAGGCAATGCAAGCTGAAACTCGGTCCAAAATTAAAATTGCAGTCTGTGCATGAATAAAACCTATTTTGCAACACAGAGAAACATATCTGAAGGTGTTAGAAGTGTTTTGCATGATTTTTGAAGTTAGAGCCTGAAATGTCATAAAACGACGTTTCAGCACATAACAAACTTGGTTCAGGCAATGCAAGCTGAAACTCGGTCCAAAATTAAAATTTCAGTCTGTGCATGAATAAAACCTATTTTGCAACACAGAGAAACATATCTGAAGGTGTTAGAAGTGTTTTGCATGATTTTTGAAGTTAGAGCCTGAAATGTCAGAAAACGGCGTTTCAGCACATAACAAACTTGGTTCAGGCAATGCAAGCTGAAACTCGGTCCAAAATTAAAATTTCAGTCTGTGCATGAATAAAACCTATTTTGCAACACAGAGAAACATATCTGAAGGTGTTAGAAGTGTTTTGCATGATTTTTGAAGTTAGAGCCTGAAATGTCAGAAAACGGCGTTTCAGCACATAACAAACTTGATTCAGGCAATGCAAGCTGAAACTCGGTCCAAAATTAATATTGCAGTCTGTGCATGAATAAAACCTATTTTGCAACACAGAGAAACATATCTGGAGGTGTTAGAAGTGTTTTGCATGATTTTTGAAGTTAGAGCCTGAAATGTCAGAAAACGGCGTTTCAGCACATAACAAACTTGGTTCAGGCAATGCAAGCTGAAACTCGGTCCAAAATTAAAATTGCAGTCTGTGCATGAATAAAACCTATTTTGCAACACAGAGAAACATATCTTAACGTGTTAGAAGTGTTTTGCATGATTTTTGAAGTTAGAGCCTGAAATGTCAGAAAACAGCGTTTCAGCACATAACAAAATTGGTTCTGGCAATGCAAGCTGAAACTCGGTCCAAAATTAATATTGCAGTCTGTGCATGAATAAAACCTATTTTGCAACACAGAGAAACATATCTGAAGGTGTTAGAAGTGTTTTGCATGATTTTTGAAGTTAGAGCCTGAAATGTCAGAAAACAGCGTTTCAGCGCAGAACAAACTTGGTTCTGGCAATGCAAGCTGAAACTCGGTCCAAAATTAAAATTGCAGTCTGTGCATGAATAAAACCTATTTTGCAACACGCAGAAACATGTCTTAAGGTGTAAGAAGTGTTTTGCATGATTTTTGAAGTTAGAGCCTGATATGTCAGAAAACAGCGTTTCAGCACATAACAAACTTGGTTCAGGCAATGCAAGCTGAAACTCGGTCCAAAATTAAAATTGCAGTCTGTGCATGAATAAAACCTATTTTGCAAAACAGAGAAACATATCTGAAGGTGTTAGAAGTGTTTTGCATGATTTTTGAAGTTAGAGCCTGAAATGTCATAAAACGACGTTTCAGCACATAACAAACTTGGTTCAGGCAATGCAAGCTGAAACTCGGTCCAAAATTAAAATAGCAGTCTGTGCATGAATAAAACCTATTTTGCAACACAGAGAAACATATCTGAAGGTGTTAGAAGTGTTTTGCATGATTTTTGAAGTTAGAGCCTGAAATGTCAAAAAACAGCGTTTCAGCGCAGAACAAACTTGGTTCTGGCAATGCAAGCTGAAACTCGGTCCAAAATTAAAATTGCAGTCTGTGCATGAATAAAACCTATTTTGCAACACGCAGAAACATGTCTTAAGGTGTAAGAAGTGTTTTGCATGATTTTTGAAGTTAGAGCCTGATATGTCAGAAAACAGCGTTTCAGCACATAACAAAATTGGTTCTGGCAATGCAAGCTGAAACTCGGTCCAAAATTAATATTGCAGTCTGTGCATGAATAAAACCTATTTTTTAACACAGAGAAACATATCTTAAGGTGTTAGAAGTGTTTTGCATGATTTTTTGAAGTTAGAGCCTGAAATGTCATAAAACGACGTTTCAGCACATAACAAACTTGGTTCAGGCAATGCAAGCTGAAACTCGGTCCAAAATTAAAATTGCAGTCTGTGCATGAATAAAACCTATTTTGCAACACAGAGAAACATATCTGAAGGTGTTAGAAGTGTTTTGCATGATTTTTGAAGTTAGAGCCTGAAATGTCATAAAACGACGTTTCAGCACATAACAAACTTGGTTCAGGCAATGCAAGCTGAAACTCGGTCCAAAATTAAAATTTCAGTCTGTGCATGAATAAAACCTATTTTGCAACACAGAGAAACATATCTGAAGGTGTTAGAAGTGTTTTGCATGATTTTTGAAGTTAGAGCCTGAAATGTCAGAAAACGGCGTTTCAGCACATAACAAACTTGGTTCAGGCAATGCAAGCTGAAACTCGGTCCAAAATTAAAATTTCAGTCTGTGCATGAATAAAACCTATTTTGCAACACAGAGAAACATATCTGAAGGTGTTAGAAGTGTTTTGCATGATTTTTGAAGTTAGAGCCTGAAATGTCAGAAAACGGCGTTTCAGCACATAACAAACTTGATTCAGGCAATGCAAGCTGAAACTCGGTCCAAAATTAATATTGCAGTCTGTGCATGAATAAAACCTATTTTGCAACACAGAGAAACATATCTGGAGGTGTTAGAAGTGTTTTGCATGATTTTTGAAGTTAGAGCCTGAAATGTCAGAAAACGGCGTTTCAGCACATAACAAACTTGGTTCAGGCAATGCAAGCTGAAACTCGGTCCAAAATTAAAATTGCAGTCTGTGCATGAATAAAACCTATTTTGCAACACAGAGAAACATATCTTAACGTGTTAGAAGTGTTTTGCATGATTTTTGAAGTTAGAGCCTGAAATGTCAGAAAACAGCGTTTCAGCACATAACAAAATTGGTTCTGGCAATGCAAGCTGAAACTCGGTCCAAAATTAATATTGCAGTCTGTGCATGAATAAAACCTATTTTGCAACACAGAGAAACATATCTGAAGGTGTTAGAAGTGTTTTGCATGATTTTTGAAGTTAGAGCCTGAAATGTCAGAAAACAGCGTTTCAGCGCAGAACAAACTTGGTTCTGGCAATGCAAGCTGAAACTCGGTCCAAAATTAAAATTGCAGTCTGTGCATGAATAAAACCTATTTTGCAACACGCAGAAACATGTCTTAAGGTGTAAGAAGTGTTTTGCATGATTTTTGAAGTTAGAGCCTGATATGTCAGAAAACAGCGTTTCAGCACATAACAAACTTGGTTCAGGCAATGCAAGCTGAAACTCGGTCCAAAATTAAAATTGCAGTCTGTGCATGAATAAAACCTATTTTGCAAAACAGAGAAACATATCTGAAGGTGTTAGAAGTGTTTTGCATGATTTTTGAAGTTAGAGCCTGAAATGTCATAAAACGACGTTTCAGCACATAACAAACTTGGTTCAGGCAATGCAAGCTGAAACTCGGTCCAAAATTAAAATAGCAGTCTGTGCATGAATAAAACCTATTTTGCAACACAGAGAAACATATCTGAAGGTGTTAGAAGTGTTTTGCATGATTTTTGAAGTTAGAGCCTGAAATGTCAAAAAACAGCGTTTCAGCGCAGAACAAACTTGGTTCTGGCAATGCAAGCTGAAACTCGGTCCAAAATTAAAATTGCAGTCTGTGCATGAATAAAACCTATTTTGCAACACGCAGAAACATGTCTTAAGGTGTAAGAAGTGTTTTGCATGATTTTTGAAGTTAGAGCCTGATATGTCAGAAAACAGCGTTTCAGCACATAACAAAATTGGTTCTGGCAATGCAAGCTGAAACTCGGTCCAAAATTAATATTGCAGTGTGTGCATGAATAAAACCTATTTTGCAACACAGAGAAACATATCTGAAGGTGTTAGAAGTGTTTTGCATGATTTTTGAAGTTAGAGCCTGAAATGTCAGAAAACGGCGTTTCAGCACATAACAAACTTGGTTCAGACAATGCAAGCTGAAACTGGGTCCAAAATTAAAATTGCAGTCTGTGCATGAATGAAACCTATTTTTTAACACAGAGAAACATATCTTAAGGTGTTAGAAGTGTTTTGCATGATTTTTTGAAGTTAGAGCCTGAAATGTCATAAAACGACGTTTCAGCACATAACAAACTTGGTTCAGGCAATGCAAGCTGAAACTCGGTCCAAAATTAAAATTGCAGTCTGTGCATGAATAAAACCTATTTTGCAACACAGAGAAACATATCTGAAGGTGTTAGAAGTGTTTTGCATGATTTTTGAAGTTAGAGCCTGAAATGTCATAAAATGACGTTTCAGCACATAACAAACTTGGTTCAGGCAATGCAAGCTGAAACTCGGTCCAAAATTAAAATTTCAGTCTGTGCATGAATAAAACCTATTTTGCAACACAGAGAAACATATCTGAAGGTGTTAGAAGTGTTTTGCATGATTTTTGAAGTTAGAGCCTGAAATGTCAGAAAACGGCGTTTCAGCACATAACAAACTTGGTTCAGACAATGCAAGCTGAAACTCGGTCCAAAATTAAAATTGCAGTCTGTGCATGAATGAAACCTATTTTTTAACACAGAGAAACATATCTTAAGGTGTTAGAAGTGTTTTGCATGATTTTTTGAAGTTAGAGCCTGAAATGTCATAAAACGACGTTTCAGCACATAACAAACTTGGTTCAGGCAATGCAAGCTGAAACTCGGTCCAAAATTAAAATTGCAGTCTGTGCATGAATAAAACCTATTTTGCAACACAGAGAAACATATCTGAAGGTGTTAGAAGTGTTTTGCATGATTTTTGAAGTTAGAGCCTGAAATGTCATAAAACGACGTTTCAGCACGTAACAAACTTGGTTCAGGCAATGCAAGCTGAAACTCGGTCCAAAATTAAAATTTCAGTCTGTGCATGAATAAAACCTATTTTGCAACACAGAGAAACATATCTGAAGGTGTTAGAAGTGTTTTGCATGATTTTTGAAGTTAGAGCCTGAAATGTCAGAAAACGGCGTTTCAGCACATAACAAACTTGATTCAGGCAATGCAAGCTGAAACTCGGTCCAAAATTAATATTGCAGTCTGTGCATGAATAAAACCTATTTTGCAACACAGAGAAACATATCTGAAGGTGTTAGAAGTGTTTTGCATGATTTTTGAAGTTAGAGCCTGAAATGTCAGAAAACGGCGTTTCAGCACATAACAAACTTGGTTCAGACAATGCAAGCTGAAACTCGGTCCAAAATTAAAATTGCAGTCTGTGCATGAATAAAACCTATTTTTTAACACAGAGAAACATATCTTTAAGGTGTTAGAAGTGTTTTGCATGATTTTTGAAGTTAGAGCCTGAAATGTCAGAAAACGGCGTTTCAGCACATAACAAACTTGGTTCAGACAATGCAAGCTGAAACTGGGTCCAAAATTAAAATTGCAGTCTGTGCATGAATGAAACCTATTTTTTAACACAGAGAAACATATCTTAAGGTGTTAGAAGTGTTTTGCATGATTTTTTGAAGTTAGAGCCTGAAATGTCATAAAACGACGTTTCAGCACATAACAAACTTGGTTCAGGCAATGCAAGCTGAAACTCGGTCCAAAATTAAAATTGCAGTCTGTGCATGAATAAAACCTATTTTGCAACACAGAGAAACATATCTGAAGGTGTTAGAAGTGTTTTGCATGATTTTTGAAGTTAGAGCCTGAAATGTCATAAAACGACGTTTCAGCACATAACAAACTTGGTTCAGGCAATGCAAGCTGAAACTCGGTCCAAAATTAAAATTTCAGTCTGTGCATGAATAAAACCTATTTTGCAACACAGAGAAACATATCTGAAGGTGTTAGAAGTGTTTTGCATGATTTTTGAAGTTAGAGCCTGAAATGTCAGAAAACGGCGTTTCAGCACATAACAAACTTGGTTCAGGCAATGCAAGCTGAAACTCGGTCCAAAATTAATATTGCAGTCTGTGCATGAATAAAACCTATTTTGCAACACAGAGAAACATATCTGGAGGTGTTAGAAGTGTTTTGCATGATTTTTGAAGTTAGAGCCTGAAATGTCAGAAAACGGTGTTTCAGCACATAACAAACTTGGTTCAGGCAATGCAAGCTGAAACTCGGTCCAAAATTAAAATTGCAGTCTGTGCATGAATAAAACCTATTTTGCAACACAGAGAAACATATCTGAAGGTGTTAGAAGTGTTTTGCATGATTTTTGAAGTTAGAGCCTGAAATGTCAGAAAACGGCGTTTCAGCACATAACAAACTTGGTTCAGACAATACAAGCTGAAACTCAGTCCAAAATTAAAATTGCAGTCTGTGCATGAATGAAACCTATTTTTTAACACAGAGAAACATATCTGAAGGTGTTAGAAGTGTTTTGCATGATTTTTGAAGTTAGAGCCTGAAATGTCAGAAAACAGCGTTTCAGCGCAGAACAAACTTGATTCAGGCAATGCAAGCTGAAACTCGGTCCAAAATTAATATTGCAGTCTGTGCATGTATAAAACCTATTTTGCAACACAGAGAAACATATCTGAAGGTGTTAGAAGTGTTTTGCATGATTTTTGAAGTTAGAGCCTGAAATGTCAGAAAACGGCGTTTCAGCACATAACAAACTTGGTTCAGACAATGCAAGCTGAAACTCGGTCCAAAATTAAAATTGTAGTCTGTGCATGAATAAAACCTATTTTTTAACACAGAGAAACATATCTTAAGGTGTTAGAAGTGTTTTGCATGATTTTTGAAGTTAGAGCCTGAAATGTCAGAAAACGGCGTTTCAGCACATAACAAACTTGGTTCAGACAATGCAAGCTGAAACTGGGTCCAAAATTAAAATTGCAGTCTGTGCATGAATGAAACCTATTTTTTAACACAGAGAAACATATCTTAAGGTGTTAGAAGTGTTTTGCATGATTTTTTGAAGTTAGAGCCTGAAATGTCATAAAACGACGTTTCAGCACATAACAAACTTGGTTCAGGCAATGCAAGCTGAAACTCGGTCCAAAATTAAAATTGCAGTCTGTGCATGAATAAAACCTATTTTGCAATACAGAGAAACATATCTGAAGGTGTTAGAAGTGTTTTGCATGATTTTTGAAGTTAGAGCCTGAAATGTCATAAAACGACGTTTCAGCACATAACAAACTTGGTTCAGGCAATGCAAGCTGAAACTCGGTCCAAAATTAAAATTTCAGTCTGTGCATGAATAAAACCTATTTTGCAACACAGAGAAACATATCTGAAGGTGTTAGAAGTGTTTTGCATGATTTTTGAAGTTAGAGCCTGAAATGTCAGAAAACGGCGTTTCAGCACATAACAAACTTGTTTCAGGCAATGCAAGCTGAAACTCGGTCCAAAATTAAAATTGCAGTCTGTGCATGAATAAAACCTATTTTGCAACACAGAGAAACATATCTGAAGGTGTTAGAAGTGTTTTGCATGATTTTTTGAAGTTAGAGCCTGAAATGTCAAAAAACGACGTTTCAGCACATAACAAACTTGGTTCAGGCAATGCAAGCTGAAACTCGCTCCAAAATTAAAATTGCAGTCTGTGCATGAATAAAACCTATTTTGCAACACAGAGAAACATATCTGAAGGTGTTAGAAGTGTTTTGCATGATTTTTGAAGTTAGAGCCTGAAATGTCAAAAAACAGCGTTTCAGCGCAGAACAAACTTGGTTCTGGCAATGCAAGCTGAAACTCGGTCCAAAATTAAAATTGCAGTCTGTGCATGAATAAAACCTATTTTGCAATACGCAGAAACATGTCTTAAGGTGTAAGAAGTGTTTTGCATGATTTTTGAAGTTAGAGCCTGATATGTCAGAAAACAGCGTTTCAGCACATAACAAAATTGGTTCTGGCAATGCAAGCTGAAACTCGGTCCAAAATTAATATTGCAGTCTGTGCATGAATAAAACCTATTTTTCAACACAGAGAAACATATCTGAAGGTGTTAGACGTGTTTTGCATGATTTTTGAAGTTAGAGCCTGAAATGTCAGAAAACGGCGTTTCAGCACATAACAAACTTGGTTCAGACAATGCAAGCTGAAACTGGGTCCAAAATTAAAATTGCAGTCTGTGCATGAATGAAACCTATTTTTTAACACAGAGAAACATATCTTAAGGTGTTAGAAGTGTTTTGCATGATTTTTTGAAGTTAGAGCCTGAAATGTCATAAAACGACGTTTCAGCACATAACAAACTTGGTTCAGGCAATGCAAGCTGAAACTCGGTCCAAAATTAAAATTGCAGTCTGTGCATGAATAAAACCTATTTTGCAACACAGAGAAACATATCTGAAGGTGTTAGAAGTGTTTTGCATGATTTTTGAAGTTAGAGCCTGAAATGTCATAAAACGACGTTTCAGCACATAACAAACTTGGTTCAGGCAATGCAAGCTGAAACTCGGTCCAAAATTAAAATTTCAGTCTGTGCATGAATAAAACCTATTTTGCAACACAGAGAAACATATCTGAAGGTGTTAGAAGTGTTTTGCATGATTTTTGAAGTTAGAGCCTGAAATGTCAGAAAACGGCGTTTCAGCACATAACAAACTTGGTTCAGGCAATGCAAGCTGAAACTCGGTCCAAAATTAAAATTTCAGTCTGTGCATGAATAAAACCTATTTTGCAACACAGAGAAACATATCTGAAGGTGTTAGAAGTGTTTTGCATGATTTTTGAAGTTAGAGCCTGAAATGTCAGAAAACGGCGTTTCAGCACATAACAAACTTGATTCAGGCAATGCAAGCTGAAACTCGGTCCAAAATTAATATTGCAGTCTGTGCATGAATAAAACCTATTTTGCAACACAGAGAAACATATCTGGAGGTGTTAGAAGTGTTTTGCATGATTTTTGAAGTTAGAGCCTGAAATGTCAGAAAACGGCGTTTCAGCACATAACAAACTTGGTTCAGGCAATGCAAGCTGAAACTCGGTCCAAAATTAAAATTGCAGTCTGTGCATGAATAAAACCTATTTTGCAACACAGAGAAACATATCTTAACGTGTTAGAAGTGTTTTGCATGATTTTTGAAGTTAGAGCCTGAAATGTCAGAAAACAGCGTTTCAGCACATAACAAAATTGGTTCTGGCAATGCAAGCTGAAACTCGGTCCAAAATTAATATTGCAGTCTGTGCATGAATAAAACCTATTTTGCAACACAGAGAAACATATCTGAAGGTGTTAGAAGTGTTTTGCATGATTTTTGAAGTTAGAGCCTGAAATGTCAGAAAACGGCGTTTCAGCACATAACAAACTTGGTTCAGACAATGCAAGCTGAAACTCGGTCCAAAATTAAAATTGCAGTCTGTGCATGAATGAAACCTATTTTTTAACACAGAGAAACATATCTTAAGGTGTTAGAAGTGTTTTGCATGATTTTTGAAGTTAGAGCCTGAAATGTCAGAAAACAGCGTTTCAGCGCAGAACAAACTTGGTTCTGGCAATGCAAGCTGAAACTCGGTCCAAAATTAAAATTGCAGTCTGTGCATGAATAAAACCTATTTTGCAACACGCAGAAACATGTCTTAAGGTGTAAGAAGTGTTTTGCATGATTTTTGAAGTTAGAGCCTGATATGTCAGAAAACAGCGTTTCAGCACATAACAAACTTGGTTCAGGCAATGCAAGCTGAAACTCGGTCCAAAATTAAAATTGCAGTCTGTGCATGAATAAAACCTATTTTGCAAAACAGAGAAACATATCTGAAGGTGTTAGAAGTGTTTTGCATGATTTTTGAAGTTAGAGCCTGAAATGTCATAAAACGACGTTTCAGCACATAACAAACTTGGTTCAGGCAATGCAAGCTGAAACTCGGTCCAAAATTAAAATAGCAGTCTGTGCATGAATAAAACCTATTTTGCAACACAGAGAAACATATCTGAAGGTGTTAGAAGTGTTTTGCATGATTTTTGAAGTTAGAGCCTGAAATGTAATGTCAAAAAACAGCGTTTCAGCGCAGAACAAACTTGGTTCTGGCAATGCAAGCTGAAACTCGGTCCAAAATTAAAATTGCAGTCTGTGCATGAATAAAACCTATTTTGCAACACGCAGAAACATGTCTTAAGGTGTAAGAAGTGTTTTGCATGATTTTTGAAGTTAGAGCCTGATATGTCAGAAAACAGCGTTTCAGCACATAACAAAATTGGTTCTGGCAATGCAAGCTGAAACTCGGTCCAAAATTAATATTGCAGTCTGTGCATGAATAAAACCTATTTTGCAACACAGAGAAACATATCTGAAGGTGTTAGAAGTGTTTTGCATGATTTTTGAAGTTAGAGCCTGAAATGTCAGAAAACGGCGTTTCAGCACATAACAAACTTGGTTCAGACAATGCAAGCTGAAACTGGGTCCAAAATTAAAATTGCAGTCTGTGCATGAATGAAACCTATTTTTTAACACAGAGAAACATATCTTAAGGTGTTAGAAGTGTTTTGCATGATTTTTTGAAGTTAGAGCCTGAAATGTCATAAAACGACGTTTCAGCACATAACAAACTTGGTTCAGGCAATGCAAGCTGAAACTCGGTCCAAAATTAAAATTGCAGTCTGTGCATGAATAAAACCTATTTTGCAACACAGAGAAACATATCTGAAGGTGTTAGAAGTGTTTTGCATGATTTTTGAAGTTAGAGCCTGAAATGTCATAAAACGACGTTTCAGCACATAACAAACTTGGTTCAGGCAATGCAAGCTGAAACTCGGTCCAAAATTAAAATTTCAGTCTGTGCATGAATAAAACCTATTTTGCAACACAGAGAAACATATCTGAAGGTGTTAGAAGTGTTTTGCATGATTTTTGAAGTTAGAGCCTGAAATGTCAGAAAACGGCGTTTCAGCACATAACAAACTTGGTTCAGACAATGCAAGCTGAAACTCGGTCCAAAATTAAAATTGCAGTCTGTGCATGAATGAAACCTATTTTTTAACACAGAGAAACATATCTTAAGGTGTTAGAAGTGTTTTGCATGATTTTTTGAAGTTAGAGCCTGAAATGTCATAAAACGACGTTTCAGCACATAACAAACTTGGTTCAGGCAATGCAAGCTGAAACTCGGTCCAAAATTAAAATTGCAGTCTGTGCATGAATAAAACCTATTTTGCAACACAGAGAAACATATCTGAAGGTGTTAGAAGTGTTTTGCATGATTTTTGAAGTTAGAGCCTGAAATGTCATAAAACGACGTTTCAGCACGTAACAAACTTGGTTCAGGCAATGCAAGCTGAAACTCGGTCCAAAATTAAAATTTCAGTCTGTGCATGAATAAAACCTATTTTGCAACACAGAGAAACATATCTGAAGGTGTTAGAAGTGTTTTGCATGATTTTTGAAGTTAGAGCCTGAAATGTCAGAAAACGACGTTTCAGCACATAACAAACTTGGTTCAGGCAATGCAAGCTGAAACTCGGTCCAAAATTAAAATTGCAGTCTGTGCATGAATAAAACCTATTTTGCAACACAGAGAAACATATCTGAAGGTGTTAGAAGTGTTTTGCATGATTTTTGAAGTTAGAGCCTGAAATGTCAAAAAACAGCGTTTCAGCGCAGAACAAACTTGGTTCTGGCAATGCAAGCTGAAACTCGGTCCAAAATTAAAATTGCAGTCTGTGCATGAATAAAACCTATTTTGCAATACGCAGAAACATGTCTTAAGGTGTAAGAAGTGTTTTGCATGATTTTTGAAGTTAGAGCCTGATATGTCAGAAAACAGCGTTTCAGCACATAACAAAATTGGTTCTGGCAATGCAAGCTGAAACTCGGTCCAAAATTAATATTGCAGTCTGTGCATGAATAAAACCTATTTTTCAACACAGAGAAACATATCTGAAGGTGTTAGACGTGTTTTGCATGATTTTTGAAGTTAGAGCCTGAAATGTCAGAAAACGGCGTTTCAGCACATAACAAACTTGGTTCAGACAATGCAAGCTGAAACTGGGTCCAAAATTAAAATTGCAGTCTGTGCATGAATGAAACCTATTTTTTAACACAGAGAAACATATCTTAAGGTGTTAGAAGTGTTTTGCATGATTTTTTGAAGTTAGAGCCTGAAATGTCATAAAACGACGTTTCAGCACATAACAAACTTGGTTCAGGCAATGCAAGCTGAAACTCGGTCCAAAATTAAAATTGCAGTCTGTGCATGAATAAAACCTATTTTGCAACACAGAGAAACATATCTGAAGGTGTTAGAAGTGTTTTGCATGATTTTTGAAGTTAGAGCCTGAAATGTCATAAAACGACGTTTCAGCACATAACAAACTTGGTTCAGGCAATGCAAGCTGAAACTCGGTCCAAAATTAAAATTTCAGTCTGTGCATGAATAAAACCTATTTTGCAACACAGAGAAACATATCTGAAGGTGTTAGAAGTGTTTTGCATGATTTTTGAAGTTAGAGCCTGAAATGTCAGAAAACGGCGTTTCAGCACATAACAAACTTGGTTCAGGCAATGCAAGCTGAAACTCGGTCCAAAATTAAAATTTCAGTCTGTGCATGAATAAAACCTATTTTGCAACACAGAGAAACATATCTGAAGGTGTTAGAAGTGTTTTGCATGATTTTTGAAGTTAGAGCCTGAAATGTCAGAAAACGGCGTTTCAGCACATAACAAACTTGATTCAGGCAATGCAAGCTGAAACTCGGTCCAAAATTAATATTGCAGTCTGTGCATGAATAAAACCTATTTTGCAACACAGAGAAACATATCTGGAGGTGTTAGAAGTGTTTTGCATGATTTTTGAAGTTAGAGCCTGAAATGTCAGAAAACGGCGTTTCAGCACATAACAAACTTGGTTCAGGCAATGCAAGCTGAAACTCGGTCCAAAATTAAAATTGCAGTCTGTGCATGAATAAAACCTATTTTGCAACACAGAGAAACATATCTTAACGTGTTAGAAGTGTTTTGCATGATTTTTGAAGTTAGAGCCTGAAATGTCAGAAAACAGCGTTTCAGCACATAACAAAATTGGTTCTGGCAATGCAAGCTGAAACTCGGTCCAAAATTAATATTGCAGTCTGTGCATGAATAAAACCTATTTTGCAACACAGAGAAACATATCTGAAGGTGTTAGAAGTGTTTTGCATGATTTTTGAAGTTAGAGCCTGAAATGTCAGAAAACGGCGTTTCAGCACATAACAAACTTGGTTCAGACAATGCAAGCTGAAACTCGGTCCAAAATTAAAATTGCAGTCTGTGCATGAATGAAACCTATTTTTTAACACAGAGAAACATATCTTAAGGTGTTAGAAGTGTTTTGCATGATTTTTGAAGTTAGAGCCTGAAATGTCAGAAAACAGCGTTTCAGCGCAGAACAAACTTGGTTCTGGCAATGCAAGCTGAAACTCGGTCCAAAATTAAAATTGCAGTCTGTGCATGAATAAAACCTATTTTGCAACACGCAGAAACATGTCTTAAGGTGTAAGAAGTGTTTTGCATGATTTTTGAAGTTAGAGCCTGATATGTCAGAAAACAGCGTTTCAGCACATAACAAACTTGGTTCAGGCAATGCAAGCTGAAACTCGGTCCAAAATTAAAATTGCAGTCTGTGCATGAATAAAACCTATTTTGCAAAACAGAGAAACATATCTGAAGGTGTTAGAAGTGTTTTGCATGATTTTTGAAGTTAGAGCCTGAAATGTCATAAAACGACGTTTCAGCACATAACAAACTTGGTTCAGGCAATGCAAGCTGAAACTCGGTCCAAAATTAAAATAGCAGTCTGTGCATGAATAAAACCTATTTTGCAACACAGAGAAACATATCTGAAGGTGTTAGAAGTGTTTTGCATGATTTTTGAAGTTAGAGCCTGAAATGTCAAAAAACAGCGTTTCAGCGCAGAACAAACTTGGTTCTGGCAATGCAAGCTGAAACTCGGTCCAAAATTAAAATTGCAGTCTGTGCATGAATAAAACCTATTTTGCAACACGCAGAAACATGTCTTAAGGTGTAAGAAGTGTTTTGCATGATTTTTGAAGTTAGAGCCTGATATGTCAGAAAACAGCGTTTCAGCACATAACAAAATTGGTTCTGGCAATGCAAGCTGAAACTCGGTCCAAAATTAATATTGCAGTCTGTGCATGAATAAAACCTATTTTGCAACACAGAGAAACATATCTGAAGGTGTTAGAAGTGTTTTGCATGATTTTTGAAGTTAGAGCCTGAAATGTCAGAAAACGGCGTTTCAGCACATAACAAACTTGGTTCAGACAATGCAAGCTGAAACTGGGTCCAAAATTAAAATTGCAGTCTGTGCATGAATGAAACCTATTTTTTAACACAGAGAAACATATCTTAAGGTGTTAGAAGTGTTTTGCATGATTTTTTGAAGTTAGAGCCTGAAATGTCATAAAACGACGTTTCAGCACATAACAAACTTGGTTCAGGCAATGCAAGCTGAAACTCGGTCCAAAATTAAAATTTCAGTCTGTGCATGAATAAAACCTATTTTGCAACACAGAGAAACATATCTGAAGGTGTTAGAAGTGTTTTGCATGATTTTTGAAGTTAGAGCCTGAAATGTCAGAAAACGGCGTTTCAGCACATAACAAACTTGGTTCAGACAATGCAAGCTGAAACTCGGTCCAAAATTAAAATTGCAGTCTGTGCATGAATGAAACCTATTTTTTAACACAGAGAAACATATCTTAAGGTGTTAGAAGTGTTTTGCATGATTTTTTGAAGTTAGAGCCTGAAATGTCATAAAACGACGTTTCAGCACATAACAAACTTGGTTCAGGCAATGCAAGCTGAAACTCGGTCCAAAATTAAAATTGCAGTCTGTGCATGAATAAAACCTATTTTGCAACACAGAGAAACATATCTGAAGGTGTTAGAAGTGTTTTGCATGATTTTTGAAGTTAGAGCCTGAAATGTCAGAAAACGGCGTTTCAGCACATAACAAACTTGATTCAGGCAATGCAAGCTGAAACTCGGTCCAAAATTAATATTGCAGTCTGTGCATGAATAAAACCTATTTTGCAACACAGAGAAACATATCTGAAGGTGTTAGAAGTGTTTTGCATGATTTTTGAAGTTAGAGCCTGAAATGTCAGAAAACGGCGTTTCAGCACATAACAAACTTGGTTCAGACAATGCAAGCTGAAACTGGGTCCAAAATTAAAATTGCAGTCTGTGCATGAATGAAACCTATTTTTTAACACAGAGAAACATATCTTAAGGTGTTAGAAGTGTTTTGCATGATTTTTTGAAGTTAGAGCCTGAAATGTCATAAAACGACGTTTCAGCACATAACAAACTTGGTTCAGGCAATGCAAGCTGAAACTCGGTCCAAAATTAAAATTGCAGTCTGTGCATGAATAAAACCTATTTTGCAACACAGAGAAACATATCTGAAGGTGTTAGAAGTGTTTTGCATGATTTTTGAAGTTAGAGCCTGAAATGTCAGAAAACGGCGTTTCAGCACATAACAAACTTGGTTCAGGCAATGCAAGCTGAAACTCGGTCCAAAATTAATATTGCAGTCTGTGCATGAATAAAACCTATTTTGCAACACAGAGAAACATATCTGGAGGTGTTAGAAGTGTTTTGCATGATTTTTGAAGTTAGAGCCTGAAATGTCAGAAAACGGCGTTTCAGCACATAACAAACTTGGTTCAGGCAATGCAAGCTGAAACTCGGTCCAAAATTAAAATTGCAGTCTGTGCATGAATAAAACCTATTTTGCAACACAGAGAAACATATCTGAAGGTGTTAGAAGTGTTTTGCATGATTTTTGAAGTTAGAGCCTGAAATGTCAGAAAACGGCGTTTCAGCACATAACAAACTTGGTTCAGACAATACAAGCTGAAACTCAGTCCAAAATTAAAATTGCAGTCTGTGCATGAATGAAACCTATTTTTTAACACAGAGAAACATATCTGAAGGTGTTAGAAGTGTTTTGCATGATTTTTGAAGTTAGAGCCTGAAATGTCAGAAAACGGCGTTTCAGCACATAACAAACTTGTTTCAGGCAATGCAAGCTGAAACTCGGTCCAAAATTAAAATTGCAGTCTGTGCATGAATTAAACCTATTTTGCAACACAGAGAAACATATCTGAAGGTGTTAGAAGTGTTTTGCATGATTTTTTGAAGTTAGAGCCTGAAATGTCATAAAACGACGTTTCAGCACATAACAAACTTGGTTCAGGCAATGCAAGCTGAAACTCGGTCCAAAATTAAAATTGCAGTCTGTGCATGAATAAAACCTATTTTGCAACACAGAGAAACATATCTGAAGGTGTTAGAAGTGTTTTGCATGATTTTTGAAGTTAGAGCCTGAAATGTCATAAAAAGACGTTTCAGCACATAACAAACTTGGTTCAGGCAATGCAAGCTGAAACTCGGTCCAAAATTAAAATAGCAGTCTGTGCATGAATAAAACCTATTTTGCAACACAGAGAAACATATCTGAAGGTGTTAGAAGTGTTTTGCATGATTTTTTGAAGTTAGAGCCTGAAATGTCATAAAACGACGTTTCAGCACATAACAAACTTGGTTCAGGCAATGCAAGCTGAAACTCGGTCCAAAATTAAAATTGCAGTCTGTGCATGAATAAAACCTATTTTGCAACACAGAGAAACATATCTGAAGGTGTTAGAAGTGTTTTGCATGATTTTTGAAGTTAGAGCCTGAAATGTCAGAAAACGGCGTTTCAGCACATAACAAACTTGGTTCAGGCAATGCAAGCTGAAACTCGGTCCAAAATTAAAATAGCAGTCTGTGCATGAATAAAACCTATTTTGCAACACAGAGAAACATATCTGAAGGTGTTAGAAGTGTTTTGCATGATTTTTGAAGTTAGAGCCTTAAATGTCAAAAAACAGCGTTTCAGCGCAGAACAAACTTGGTTCTGGCAATGCAAGCTGAAACTCGGTCCAAAATTAAAATTGCAGTCTGTGCATGAATAAAACCTATTTTGCAACACAGAGAAACATGTCTTAAGGTGTAAGAAGTGTTTTGCATGATTTTTGAAGTTAGAGCCTGATATGTCAGAAAACAGCGTTTCAGCACATAACAAACTTGGTTCAGGCAATGCAAGCTGAAACTCGGTCCAAAATTAATATTGCAGTCTGTGCATGAATAAAACCTATTTTGCAACACAGAGAAACATATCTGGAGGTGTTAGAAGTGTTTTGCATGATTTTTGAAGTTAGAGCCTGAAATGTCAGAAAACGGCGTTTCAGCACATAACAAACTTGGTTCAGGCAATGCAAGCTGAAACTCGGTCCAAAATTAAAATTGCAGTCTGTGCATGAATAAAACATATTTTGCAACACAGAGAAACATATCTTAACGTGTTAGAAGTGTTTTGCATGATTTTTGAAGTTAGAGCCTGATATATCAGAAAACAGCGTTTCAGCACATAACAAAATTGGTTCTGGCAATGCAAGCTGAAACTCGGTCCAAAATTAATATTGCAGTCTGTGCATGAATAAAACCTATTTTGCAACACAGAGAAACATATCTGAAGGTGTTAGAAGTGTTTTGCATGATTTTTGAAGTTAGAGCCTGAAATGTCAGAAAACGGCGTTTCAGCACATAACAAACTTGGTTCAGACAATGCAAGCTGAAACTCGGTCCAAAATTAAAATTGCAGTCTGTGCATGAATGAAACCTATTTTTTAACACAGAGAAACATATCTTAAGGTGTTAGAAGTGTTTTGCATGATTTTTTGAAGTTAGAGCCTGAAATGTCATAAAACGACGTTTCAGCACATAACAAACTTGGTTCAGGCAATGCAAGCTGAAACTCGGTCCAAAATTAAAATTGCAGTCTGTGCATGAATAAAACCTATTTTGCAACACAGAGAAACATATCTGAAGGTGTTAGAAGTGTTTTGCATGATTTTTGAAGTTAGAGCCTGAAATGTCATAAAACGACGTTTCAGCACATAACAAACTTGGTTCAGGCAATGCAAGCTGAAACTCGGTCCAAAATTAAAATTTCAGTCTGTGCATGAATAAAACCTATTTTGCAACACAGAGAAACATATCTGAAGGTGTTAGAAGTGTTTTGCATGATTTTTGAAGTTAGAGCCTGAAATGTCAGAAAACGGCGTTTCAGCACATAACAAACTTGATTCAGGCAATGCAAGCTGAAACTCGGTCCAAAATTAATATTGCAGTCTGTGCATGAATAAAACCTATTTTGCAACACAGAGAAACATATCTGGAGGTGTTAGAAGTGTTTTGCATGATTTTTGAAGTTAGAGCCTGAAATGTCAGAAAACGGCGTTTCAGCACATAACAAACTTGGTTCAGGCAATGCAAGCTGAAACTCGGTCCAAAATTAAAATTGCAGTCTGTGCATGAATAAAACCTATTTTGCAACACAGAGAAACATATCTTAACGTGTTAGAAGTGTTTTGCATGATTTTTGAAGTTAGAGCCTGAAATGTCAGAAAACAGCGTTTCAGCACATAACAAAATTGGTTCTGGCAATGCAAGCTGAAACTCGGTCCAAAATTAATATTGCAGTCTGTGCATGAATAAAACCTATTTTGCAACACAGAGAAACATATCTGAAGGTGTTAGAAGTGTTTTGCATGATTTTTGAAGTTAGAGCCTGAAATGTCAGAAAACGGCGTTTCAGCACATAACAAACTTGGTTCAGACAATGCAAGCTGAAACTCGGTCCAAAATTAAAATTGCAGTCTGTGCATGAATAAAACCTATTTTGCAACACGCAGAAACATGTCTTAAGGTGTAAGAAGTGTTTTGCATGATTTTTGAAGTTAGAGCCTGATATGTCAGAAAACAGCGTTTCAGCACATAACAAACTTGGTTCAGGCAATGCAAGCTGAAACTCGGTCCAAAATTAAAATTGCAGTCTGTGCATGAATAAAACCTATTTTGCAAAACAGAGAAACATATCTGAAGGTGTTAGAAGTGTTTTGCATGATTTTTGAAGTTAGAGCCTGAAATGTCATAAAACGACGTTTCAGCACATAACAAACTTGGTTCAGGCAATGCAAGCTGAAACTCGGTACAAAATTAAAATAGCAGTCTGTGCATGAATAAAACCTATTTTGCAACACAGAGAAACATATCTGAAGGTGTTAGAAGTGTTTTGCATGATTTTTGAAGTTAGAGCCTGAAATGTCAAAAAACAGCGTTTCAGCGCAGAACAAACTTGGTTCTGGCAATGCAAGCTGAAACTCTTTCCAAAATTAAAATTGCAGTCTGTGCATGAATAAAACCTATTTTGCAACACGCAGAAACATGTCTTAAGGTGTAAGAAGTGTTTTGCATGATTTTTGAAGTTAGAGCCTGATATGTCAGAAAACAGCGTTTCAGCACATAACAAAATTGGTTCTGGCAATGCAAGCTGAAACTCGGTCCAAAATTAATATTGCAGTCTGTGCATGAATAAAACCTATTTTGCAACACAGAGAAACATATCTGAAGGTGTTAGACGTGTTTTGCATGATTTTTGAAGTTAGAGCCTGAAATGTCAGAAAACGGCGTTTCAGCACATAACAAACTTGGTTCAGACAATGCAAGCTGAAACTGGGTCCAAAATTAAAATTGCAGTCTGTGCATGAATGAAACCTATTTTTTAACACAGAGAAACATATCTTAAGGTGTTAGAAGTGTTTTGCATGATTTTTTGAAGTTAGAGCCTGAAATGTCATAAAACGACGTTTCAGCACATAACAAACTTGGTTCAGGCAATGCAAGCTGAAACTCGGTCCAAAATTAAAATTGCAGTCTGTGCATGAATAAAACCTATTTTGCAACACAGAGAAACATATCTGAAGGTGTTAGAAGTGTTTTGCATGATTTTTGAAGTTAGAGCCTGAAATGTCATAAAACGACGTTTCAGCACATAACAAACTTGGTTCAGGCAATGCAAGCTGAAACTCGGTCCAAAATTAAAATTTCAGTCTGTGCATGAATAAAACCTATTTTGCAACACAGAGAAACATATCTGAAGGTGTTAGAAGTGTTTTGCATGATTTTTGAAGTTAGAGCCTGAAATGTCAGAAAACGGCGTTTCAGCACATAACAAACTTGGTTCAGGCAATGCAAGCTGAAACTCGGTCCAAAATTAAAATTGCAGTCTGTGCATGAATAAAACCTATTTTGCAACACAGAGAAACATATCTGAAGGTGTTAGAAGTGTTTTGCATGATTTTTGAAGTTAGAGCCTGAAATGTCAGAAAACGGCGTTTCAGCACATAACAAACTTGATTCAGGCAATGCAAGCTGAAACTCGGTCCAAAATTAATATTGCAGTCTGTGCATGAATAAAACCTATTTTGCAACACAGAGAAACATATCTGGAGGTGTTAGAAGTGTTTTGCATGATTTTTGAAGTTAGAGCCTGAAATGTCAGAAAACGGCGTTTCAGCACATAACAAACTTGGTTCAGGCAATGCAAGCTGAAACTCGGTCCAAAATTAAAATTGCAGTCTGTGCATGAATAAAACCTATTTTGCAACACAGAGAAACATATCTTAACGTGTTAGAAGTGTTTTGCATGATTTTTGAAGTTAGAGCCTGAAATGTCAGAAAACAGCGTTTCAGCACATAACAAAATTGGTTCTGGCAATGCAAGCTGAAACTCGGTCCAAAATTAATATTGCAGTCTGTGCATGAATAAAACCTATTTTGCAACACAGAGAAACATATCTGAAGGTGTTAGAAGTGTTTTGCATGATTTTTGAAGTTAGAGCCTGAAATGTCAGAAAACGGCGTTTCAGCACATAACAAACTTGGTTCAGACAATGCAAGCTGAAACTCGGTCCAAAATTAAAATTGCAGTCTGTGCATGAATGAAACCTATTTTTTAACACAGAGAAACATATCTTAAGGTGTTAGAAGTGTTTTGCATGATTTTTGAAGTTAGAGCCTGAAATGTCAGAAAACAGCGTTTCAGCGCAGAACAAACTTGGTTCTGGCAATGCAAGCTGAAACTCGGTCCAAAATTAAAATTGCAGTCTGTGCATGAATAAAACCTATTTTGCAACACGCAGAAACATGTCTTAAGGTGTAAGAAGTGTTTTGCATGATTTTTGAAGTTAGAGCCTGATATGTCAGAAAACAGCGTTTCAGCACATAACAAACTTGGTTCAGGCAATGCAAGCTGAAACTCGGTCCAAAATTAAAATTGCAGTCTGTGCATGAATAAAACCTATTTTGCAAAACAGAGAAACATATCTGAAGGTGTTAGAAGTGTTTTGCATGATTTTTGAAGTTAGAGCCTGAAATGTCATAAAACGACGTTTCAGCACATAACAAACTTGGTTCAGGCAATGCAAGCTGAAACTCGGTCCAAAATTAAAATAGCAGTCTGTGCATGAATAAAACCTATTTTGCAACACAGAGAAACATATCTGAAGGTGTTAGAAGTGTTTTGCATGATTTTTGAAGTTAGAGCCTGAAATGTCAGAAAACGGCGTTTCAGCACATAACAAACTTGGTTCAGACAATGCAAGCTGAAACTCGGTCCAAAATTAAAATTGCAGTCTGTGCATGAATGAAACCTATTTTTTAACACAGAGAAACATATCTTAAGGTGTTAGAAGTGTTTTGCATGATTTTTGAAGTTAGAGCCTGAAATGTCAGAAAACAGCGTTTCAGCGCAGAACAAACTTGGTTCTGGCAATGCAAGCTGAAACTCGGTCCAAAATTAAAATTGCAGTCTGTGCATGAATAAAACCTATTTTGCAACACGCAGAAACATGTCTTAAGGTGTAAGAAGTGTTTTGCATGATTTTTGAAGTTAGAGCCTGATATGTCAGAAAACAGCGTTTCAGCACATAACAAACTTGGTTCAGGCAATGCAAGCTGAAACTCGGTCCAAAATTAAAATTGCAGTCTGTGCATGAATAAAACCTATTTTGCAAAACAGAGAAACATATCTGAAGGTGTTAGAAGTGTTTTGCATGATTTTTGAAGTTAGAGCCTGAAATGTCATAAAACGACGTTTCAGCACATAACAAACTTGGTTCAGGCAATGCAAGCTGAAACTCGGTCCAAAATTAAAATAGCAGTCTGTGCATGAATAAAACCTATTTTGCAACACAGAGAAACATATCTGAAGGTGTTAGAAGTGTTTTGCATGATTTTTGAAGTTAGAGCCTGAAATGTCAAAAAACAGCGTTTCAGCGCAGAACAAACTTGGTTCTGGCAATGCAAGCTGAAACTCGGTCCAAAATTAAAATTGCAGTCTGTGCATGAATAAAACCTATTTTGCAACACGCAGAAACATGTCTTAAGGTGTAAGAAGTGTTTTGCATGATTTTTGAAGTTAGAGCCTGATATGTCAGAAAACAGCGTTTCAGCACATAACAAAATTGGTTCTGGCAATGCAAGCTGAAACTCGGTCCAAAATTAATATTGCAGTCTGTGCATGAATAAAACCTATTTTGCAACACAGAGAAACATATCTGAAGGTGTTAGACGTGTTTTGCATGATTTTTGAAGTTAGAGCCTGAAATGTCAGAAAACGGCGTTTCAGCACATAACAAACTTGGTTCAGACAATGCAAGCTGAAACTCGGTCCAAAATTAAAATTGCAGTCTGTGCATGAATAAAACCTATTTTGCAACACAGAGAAACATATCTGAAGGTGTTAGAAGTGTTTTGCATGATTTTTGAAGTTAGAGCCTGAAATGTCAGAAAACGGCGTTTCAGCACATAACAAACTTGGTTCAGACAATGCAAGCTGAAACTGGGTCCAAAATTAAAATTGCAGTCTGTGCATG
Organism: Garra rufa; assembly: GCF_049309525.1. Taxonomy (NCBI): domain Eukaryota; kingdom Metazoa; phylum Chordata; class Actinopteri; order Cypriniformes; family Cyprinidae; genus Garra; species Garra rufa. Next base: position 6,403,971 of record NW_027394276.1, on the reverse strand, counting down.
AATGAAACCTATTTTTTAACACAGAGAAACATATCTTAAGGTGTTAGAAGTGTTTTGCATGATTTTTTGAAGTTAGAGCCTGAAATGTCATAAAACGACGTTTCAGCACATAACAAACTTGGTTCAGGCAATGCAAGCTGAAACTCGGTCCAAAATTAAAATTGCAGTCTGTGCATGAATAAAACCTATTTTGCAACACAGAGAAACATATCTGAAGGTGTTAGAAGTGTTTTGCATGATTTTTGAAGTTAGAGCCTGAAATGTCAGAAAACGGCGTTTCAGCACATAACAAACTTGGTTCAGGCAATGCAAGCTGAAACTCGGTCCAAAATTAATATTGCAGTCTGTGCATGAATAAAACCTATTTTGCAACACAGAGAAACATATCTGGAGGTGTTAGAAGTGTTTTGCATGATTTTTGAAGTTAGAGCCTGAAATGTCAGAAAACGGCGTTTCAGCACATAACAAACTTGGTTCAGGCAATGCAAGCTGAAACTCGGTCCAAAATTAAAATTGCAGTCTGTGCATGAATAAAACCTATTTTGCAACACAGAGAAACATATCTGAAGGTGTTAGAAGTGTTTTGCATGATTTTTGAAGTTAGAGCCTGAAATGTCAGAAAACGGCGTTTCAGCACATAACAAACTTGGTTCAGACAATACAAGCTGAAACTCAGTCCAAAATTAAAATTGCAGTCTGTGCATGAATGAAACCTATTTTTTAACACAGAGAAACATATCTGAAGGTGTTAGAAGTGTTTTGCATGATTTTTGAAGTTAGAGCCTGAAATGTCAGAAAACGGCGTTTCAGCACATAACAAACTTGTTTCAGGCAATGCAAGCTGAAACTCGGTCCAAAATTAAAATTGCAGTCTGTGCATGAATTAAACCTATTTTGCAACACAGAGAAACATATCTGAAGGTGTTAGAAGTGTTTTGCATGATTTTTTGAAGTTAGAGCCTGAAATGTCATAAAACGACGTTTCAGCACATAACAAACTTGGTTCAGGCAATGCAAGCTGAAACTCGGTCCAAAATTAAAATTGCAGTCTGTGCATGAATAAAACCTATTTTGCAACACAGAGAAACATATCTGAAGGTGTTAGAAGTGTTTTGCATGATTTTTGAAGTTAGAGCCTGAAATGTCATAAAAAGACGTTTCAGCACATAACAAACTTGGTTCAGGCAATGCAAGCTGAAACTCGGTCCAAAATTAAAATAGCAGTCTGTGCATGAATAAAACCTATTTTGCAACACAGAGAAACATATCTGAAGGTGTTAGAAGTGTTTTGCATGATTTTTTGAAGTTAGAGCCTGAAATGTCATAAAACGACGTTTCAGCACATAACAAACTTGGTTCAGGCAATGCAAGCTGAAACTCGGTCCAAAATTAAAATTGCAGTCTGTGCATGAATAAAACCTATTTTGCAACACAGAGAAACATATCTGAAGGTGTTAGAAGTGTTTTGCATGATTTTTGAAGTTAGAGCCTGAAATGTCAGAAAACGGCGTTTCAGCACATAACAAACTTGGTTCAGGCAATGCAAGCTGAAACTCGGTCCAAAATTAAAATAGCAGTCTGTGCATGAATAAAACCTATTTTGCAACACAGAGAAACATATCTGAAGGTGTTAGAAGTGTTTTGCATGATTTTTGAAGTTAGAGCCTTAAATGTCAAAAAACAGCGTTTCAGCGCAGAACAAACTTGGTTCTGGCAATGCAAGCTGAAACTCGGTCCAAAATTAAAATTGCAGTCTGTGCATGAATAAAACCTATTTTGCAACACAGAGAAACATGTCTTAAGGTGTAAGAAGTGTTTTGCATGATTTTTGAAGTTAGAGCCTGATATGTCAGAAAACAGCGTTTCAGCACATAACAAACTTGGTTCAGGCAATGCAAGCTGAAACTCGGTCCAAAATTAATATTGCAGTCTGTGCATGAATAAAACCTATTTTGCAACACAGAGAAACATATCTGGAGGTGTTAGAAGTGTTTTGCATGATTTTTGAAGTTAGAGCCTGAAATGTCAGAAAACGGCGTTTCAGCACATAACAAACTTGGTTCAGGCAATGCAAGCTGAAACTCGGTCCAAAATTAAAATTGCAGTCTGTGCATGAATAAAACATATTTTGCAACACAGAGAAACATATCTTAACGTGTTAGAAGTGTTTTGCATGATTTTTGAAGTTAGAGCCTGATATATCAGAAAACAGCGTTTCAGCACATAACAAAATTGGTTCTGGCAATGCAAGCTGAAACTCGGTCCAAAATTAATATTGCAGTCTGTGCATGAATAAAACCTATTTTGCAACACAGAGAAACATATCTGAAGGTGTTAGAAGTGTTTTGCATGATTTTTGAAGTTAGAGCCTGAAATGTCAGAAAACGGCGTTTCAGCACATAACAAACTTGGTTCAGACAATGCAAGCTGAAACTCGGTCCAAAATTAAAATTGCAGTCTGTGCATGAATGAAACCTATTTTTTAACACAGAGAAACATATCTTAAGGTGTTAGAAGTGTTTTGCATGATTTTTTGAAGTTAGAGCCTGAAATGTCATAAAACGACGTTTCAGCACATAACAAACTTGGTTCAGGCAATGCAAGCTGAAACTCGGTCCAAAATTAAAATTGCAGTCTGTGCATGAATAAAACCTATTTTGCAACACAGAGAAACATATCTGAAGGTGTTAGAAGTGTTTTGCATGATTTTTGAAGTTAGAGCCTGAAATGTCATAAAACGACGTTTCAGCACATAACAAACTTGGTTCAGGCAATGCAAGCTGAAACTCGGTCCAAAATTAAAATTTCAGTCTGTGCATGAATAAAACCTATTTTGCAACACAGAGAAACATATCTGAAGGTGTTAGAAGTGTTTTGCATGATTTTTGAAGTTAGAGCCTGAAATGTCAGAAAACGGCGTTTCAGCACATAACAAACTTGATTCAGGCAATGCAAGCTGAAACTCGGTCCAAAATTAATATTGCAGTCTGTGCATGAATAAAACCTATTTTGCAACACAGAGAAACATATCTGGAGGTGTTAGAAGTGTTTTGCATGATTTTTGAAGTTAGAGCCTGAAATGTCAGAAAACGGCGTTTCAGCACATAACAAACTTGGTTCAGGCAATGCAAGCTGAAACTCGGTCCAAAATTAAAATTGCAGTCTGTGCATGAATAAAACCTATTTTGCAACACAGAGAAACATATCTTAACGTGTTAGAAGTGTTTTGCATGATTTTTGAAGTTAGAGCCTGAAATGTCAGAAAACAGCGTTTCAGCACATAACAAAATTGGTTCTGGCAATGCAAGCTGAAACTCGGTCCAAAATTAATATTGCAGTCTGTGCATGAATAAAACCTATTTTGCAACACAGAGAAACATATCTGAAGGTGTTAGAAGTGTTTTGCATGATTTTTGAAGTTAGAGCCTGAAATGTCAGAAAACGGCGTTTCAGCACATAACAAACTTGGTTCAGACAATGCAAGCTGAAACTCGGTCCAAAATTAAAATTGCAGTCTGTGCATGAATAAAACCTATTTTGCAACACGCAGAAACATGTCTTAAGGTGTAAGAAGTGTTTTGCATGATTTTTGAAGTTAGAGCCTGATATGTCAGAAAACAGCGTTTCAGCACATAACAAACTTGGTTCAGGCAATGCAAGCTGAAACTCGGTCCAAAATTAAAATTGCAGTCTGTGCATGAATAAAACCTATTTTGCAAAACAGAGAAACATATCTGAAGGTGTTAGAAGTGTTTTGCATGATTTTTGAAGTTAGAGCCTGAAATGTCATAAAACGACGTTTCAGCACATAACAAACTTGGTTCAGGCAATGCAAGCTGAAACTCGGTACAAAATTAAAATAGCAGTCTGTGCATGAATAAAACCTATTTTGCAACACAGAGAAACATATCTGAAGGTGTTAGAAGTGTTTTGCATGATTTTTGAAGTTAGAGCCTGAAATGTCAAAAAACAGCGTTTCAGCGCAGAACAAACTTGGTTCTGGCAATGCAAGCTGAAACTCTTTCCAAAATTAAAATTGCAGTCTGTGCATGAATAAAACCTATTTTGCAACACGCAGAAACATGTCTTAAGGTGTAAGAAGTGTTTTGCATGATTTTTGAAGTTAGAGCCTGATATGTCAGAAAACAGCGTTTCAGCACATAACAAAATTGGTTCTGGCAATGCAAGCTGAAACTCGGTCCAAAATTAATATTGCAGTCTGTGCATGAATAAAACCTATTTTGCAACACAGAGAAACATATCTGAAGGTGTTAGACGTGTTTTGCATGATTTTTGAAGTTAGAGCCTGAAATGTCAGAAAACGGCGTTTCAGCACATAACAAACTTGGTTCAGACAATGCAAGCTGAAACTGGGTCCAAAATTAAAATTGCAGTCTGTGCATGAATGAAACCTATTTTTTAACACAGAGAAACATATCTTAAGGTGTTAGAAGTGTTTTGCATGATTTTTTGAAGTTAGAGCCTGAAATGTCATAAAACGACGTTTCAGCACATAACAAACTTGGTTCAGGCAATGCAAGCTGAAACTCGGTCCAAAATTAAAATTGCAGTCTGTGCATGAATAAAACCTATTTTGCAACACAGAGAAACATATCTGAAGGTGTTAGAAGTGTTTTGCATGATTTTTGAAGTTAGAGCCTGAAATGTCATAAAACGACGTTTCAGCACATAACAAACTTGGTTCAGGCAATGCAAGCTGAAACTCGGTCCAAAATTAAAATTTCAGTCTGTGCATGAATAAAACCTATTTTGCAACACAGAGAAACATATCTGAAGGTGTTAGAAGTGTTTTGCATGATTTTTGAAGTTAGAGCCTGAAATGTCAGAAAACGGCGTTTCAGCACATAACAAACTTGGTTCAGGCAATGCAAGCTGAAACTCGGTCCAAAATTAAAATTGCAGTCTGTGCATGAATAAAACCTATTTTGCAACACAGAGAAACATATCTGAAGGTGTTAGAAGTGTTTTGCATGATTTTTGAAGTTAGAGCCTGAAATGTCAGAAAACGGCGTTTCAGCACATAACAAACTTGATTCAGGCAATGCAAGCTGAAACTCGGTCCAAAATTAATATTGCAGTCTGTGCATGAATAAAACCTATTTTGCAACACAGAGAAACATATCTGGAGGTGTTAGAAGTGTTTTGCATGATTTTTGAAGTTAGAGCCTGAAATGTCAGAAAACGGCGTTTCAGCACATAACAAACTTGGTTCAGGCAATGCAAGCTGAAACTCGGTCCAAAATTAAAATTGCAGTCTGTGCATGAATAAAACCTATTTTGCAACACAGAGAAACATATCTTAACGTGTTAGAAGTGTTTTGCATGATTTTTGAAGTTAGAGCCTGAAATGTCAGAAAACAGCGTTTCAGCACATAACAAAATTGGTTCTGGCAATGCAAGCTGAAACTCGGTCCAAAATTAATATTGCAGTCTGTGCATGAATAAAACCTATTTTGCAACACAGAGAAACATATCTGAAGGTGTTAGAAGTGTTTTGCATGATTTTTGAAGTTAGAGCCTGAAATGTCAGAAAACGGCGTTTCAGCACATAACAAACTTGGTTCAGACAATGCAAGCTGAAACTCGGTCCAAAATTAAAATTGCAGTCTGTGCATGAATGAAACCTATTTTTTAACACAGAGAAACATATCTTAAGGTGTTAGAAGTGTTTTGCATGATTTTTGAAGTTAGAGCCTGAAATGTCAGAAAACAGCGTTTCAGCGCAGAACAAACTTGGTTCTGGCAATGCAAGCTGAAACTCGGTCCAAAATTAAAATTGCAGTCTGTGCATGAATAAAACCTATTTTGCAACACGCAGAAACATGTCTTAAGGTGTAAGAAGTGTTTTGCATGATTTTTGAAGTTAGAGCCTGATATGTCAGAAAACAGCGTTTCAGCACATAACAAACTTGGTTCAGGCAATGCAAGCTGAAACTCGGTCCAAAATTAAAATTGCAGTCTGTGCATGAATAAAACCTATTTTGCAAAACAGAGAAACATATCTGAAGGTGTTAGAAGTGTTTTGCATGATTTTTGAAGTTAGAGCCTGAAATGTCATAAAACGACGTTTCAGCACATAACAAACTTGGTTCAGGCAATGCAAGCTGAAACTCGGTCCAAAATTAAAATAGCAGTCTGTGCATGAATAAAACCTATTTTGCAACACAGAGAAACATATCTGAAGGTGTTAGAAGTGTTTTGCATGATTTTTGAAGTTAGAGCCTGAAATGTCAAAAAACAGCGTTTCAGCGCAGAACAAACTTGGTTCTGGCAATGCAAGCTGAAACTCGGTCCAAAATTAAAATTGCAGTCTGTGCATGAATAAAACCTATTTTGCAACACGCAGAAACATGTCTTAAGGTGTAAGAAGTGTTTTGCATGATTTTTGAAGTTAGAGCCTGATATGTCAGAAAACAGCGTTTCAGCACATAACAAAATTGGTTCTGGCAATGCAAGCTGAAACTCGGTCCAAAATTAATATTGCAGTCTGTGCATGAATAAAACCTATTTTGCAACACAGAGAAACATATCTGAAGGTGTTAGACGTGTTTTGCATGATTTTTGAAGTTAGAGCCTGAAATGTCAGAAAACGGCGTTTCAGCACATAACAAACTTGGTTCAGACAATGCAAGCTGAAACTCGGTCCAAAATTAAAATTGCAGTCTGTGCATGAATGAAACCTATTTTTTAACACAGAGAAACATATCTTAAGGTGTTAGAAGTGTTTTGCATGATTTTTGAAGTTAGAGCCTGAAATGTCAGAAAACAGCGTTTCAGCGCAGAACAAACTTGGTTCTGGCAATGCAAGCTGAAACTCGGTCCAAAATTAAAATTGCAGTCTGTGCATGAATAAAACCTATTTTGCAACACGCAGAAACATGTCTTAAGGTGTAAGAAGTGTTTTGCATGATTTTTGAAGTTAGAGCCTGATATGTCAGAAAACAGCGTTTCAGCACATAACAAACTTGGTTCAGGCAATGCAAGCTGAAACTCGGTCCAAAATTAAAATTGCAGTCTGTGCATGAATAAAACCTATTTTGCAAAACAGAGAAACATATCTGAAGGTGTTAGAAGTGTTTTGCATGATTTTTGAAGTTAGAGCCTGAAATGTCATAAATCGACGTTTCAGCACATAACAAACTTGGTTCAGGCAATGCAAGCTGAAACTCGGTCCAAAATTAAAATAGCAGTCTGTGCATGAATAAAACCTATTTTGCAACACAGAGAAACATATCTGAAGGTGTTAGAAGTGTTTTGCATGATTTTTGAAGTTAGAGCCTGAAATGTCAAAAAACAGCGTTTCAGCGCAGAACAAACTTGGTTCTGGCAATGCAAGCTGAAACTCGGTCCAAAATTAAAATTGCAGTCTGTGCATGAATAAAACCTATTTTGCAACACGCAGAAACATGTCTTAAGGTGTAAGAAGTGTTTTGCATGATTTTTGAAGTTAGAGCCTGATATGTCAGAAAACAGCGTTTCAGCACATAACAAAATTGGTTCTGGCAATGCAAGCTGAAACTCGGTCCAAAATTAATATTGCAGTCTGTGCATGAATAAAACCTATTTTGCAACACAGAGAAACATATCTGAAGGTGTTAGACGTGTTTTGCATGATTTTTGAAGTTAGAGCCTGAAATGTCAGAAAACGGCGTTTCAGCACATAACAAACTTGGTTCAGACAATGCAAGCTGAAACTGGGTCCAAAATTAAAATTGCAGTCTGTGCATGAATGAAACCTATTTTTTAACACAGAGAAACATATCTTAAGGTGTTAGAAGTGTTTTGCATGATTTTTTGAAGTTAGAGCCTGAAATGTCATAAAACGACGTTTCAGCACATAACAAACTTGGTTCAGGCAATGCAAGCTGAAACTCGGTCCAAAATTAATATTGCAGTCTGTGCATGAATAAAACCTATTTTGCAACACAGAGAAACATATCTGAAGGTGTTAGACGTGTTTTGCATGATTTTTGAAGTTAGAGCCTGAAATGTCAGAAAACGGCGTTTCAGCACATAACAAACTTGGTTCAGGCAATGCAAGCTGAAACTGGGTCCAAAATTAAAATTGCAGTCTGTGCATGAATGAAACCTATTTTTTAACACAGAGAAACATATCTTAAGGTGTTAGAAGTGTTTTGCATGATTTTTTGAAGTTAGAGCCTGAAATGTCATAAAACGACGTTTCAGCACATAACAAACTTGGTTCAGGCAATGCAAGCTGAAACTCGGTCCAAAATTAAAATTGCAGTCTGTGCATGAATAAAACCTATTTTGCAACACAGAGAAACATATCTGAAGGTGTTAGAAGTGTTTTGCATGATTTTTGAAGTTAGAGCCTGAAATGTCATAAAACGACGTTTCAGCACATAACAAACTTGGTTCAGGCAATGCAAGCTGAAACTCGGTCCAAAATTAAAATTTCAGTCTGTGCATGAATAAAACCTATTTTGCAACACAGAGAAACATATCTGAAGGTGTTAGAAGTGTTTTGCATGATTTTTGAAGTTAGAGCCTGAAATGTCAGAAAACGGCGTTTCAGCACATAACAAACTTGGTTCAGGCAATGCAAGCTGAAACTCGGTCCAAAATTAAAATTGCAGTCTGTGCATGAATAAAACCTATTTTGCAACACAGAGAAACATATCTGAAGGTGTTAGAAGTGTTTTGCATGATTTTTGAAGTTAGAGCCTGAAATGTCAGAAAACGGCGTTTCAGCACATAACAAACTTGATTCAGGCAATGCAAGCTGAAACTCGGTCCAAAATTAATATTGCAGTCTGTGCATGAATAAAACCTATTTTGCAACACAGAGAAACATATCTGGAGGTGTTAGAAGTGTTTTGCATGATTTTTGAAGTTAGAGCCTGAAATGTCAGAAAACGGCGTTTCAGCACATAACAAACTTGGTTCAGGCAATGCAAGCTGAAACTCGGTCCAAAATTAAAATTGCAGTCTGTGCATGAATAAAACCTATTTTGCAACACAGAGAAACATATCTTAACGTGTTAGAAGTGTTTTGCATGATTTTTGAAGTTAGAGCCTGAAATGTCAGAAAACAGCGTTTCAGCACATAACAAAATTGGTTCTGGCAATGCAAGCTGAAACTCGGTCCAAAATTAATATTGCAGTCTGTGCATGAATAAAACCTATTTTGCAACACAGAGAAACATATCTGAAGGTGTTAGAAGTGTTTTGCATGATTTTTGAAGTTAGAGCCTGAAATGTCAGAAAACGGCGTTTCAGCACATAACAAACTTGGTTCAGACAATGCAAGCTGAAACTCGGTCCAAAATTAAAATTGCAGTCTGTGCATGAATGAAACCTATTTTTTAACACAGAGAAACATATCTTAAGGTGTTAGAAGTGTTTTGCATGATTTTTGAAGTTAGAGCCTGAAATGTCAGAAAACAGCGTTTCAGCGCAGAACAAACTTGGTTCTGGCAATGCAAGCTGAAACTCGGTCCAAAATTAAAATTGCAGTCTGTGCATGAATAAAACCTATTTTGCAACACGCAGAAACATGTCTTAAGGTGTAAGAAGTGTTTTGCATGATTTTTGAAGTTAGAGCCTGATATGTCAGAAAACAGCGTTTCAGCACATAACAAACTTGGTTCAGGCAATGCAAGCTGAAACTCGGTCCAAAATTAAAATTGCAGTCTGTGCATGAATAAAACCTATTTTGCAAAACAGAGAAACATATCTGAAGGTGTTAGAAGTGTTTTGCATGATTTTTGAAGTTAGAGCCTGAAATGTCATAAAACGACGTTTCAGCACATAACAAACTTGGTTCAGGCAATGCAAGCTGAAACTCGGTCCAAAATTAAAATAGCAGTCTGTGCATGAATAAAACCTATTTTGCAACACAGAGAAACATATCTGAAGGTGTTAGAAGTGTTTTGCATGATTTTTGAAGTTAGAGCCTGAAATGTCAAAAAACAGCGTTTCAGCGCAGAACAAACTTGGTTCTGGCAATGCAAGCTGAAACTCGGTCCAAAATTAAAATTGCAGTCTGTGCATGAATAAAACCTATTTTGCAACACGCAGAAACATGTCTTAAGGTGTAAGAAGTGTTTTGCATGATTTTTGAAGTTAGAGCCTGATATGTCAGAAAACAGCGTTTCAGCACATAACAAAATTGGTTCTGGCAATGCAAGCTGAAACTCGGTCCAAAATTAATATTGCAGTCTGTGCATGAATAAAACCTATTTTGCAACACAGAGAAACATATCTGAAGGTGTTAGACGTGTTTTGCATGATTTTTGAAGTTAGAGCCTGAAATGTCAGAAAACGGCGTTTCAGCACATAACAAACTTGGTTCAGACAATGCAAGCTGAAACTCGGTCCAAAATTAAAATTGCAGTCTGTGCATGAATGAAACCTATTTTTTAACACAGAGAAACATATCTTAAGGTGTTAGAAGTGTTTTGCATGATTTTTGAAGTTAGAGCCTGAAATGTCAGAAAACAGCGTTTCAGCGCAGAACAAACTTGGTTCTGGCAATGCAAGCTGAAACTCGGTCCAAAATTAAAATTGCAGTCTGTGCATGAATAAAACCTATTTTGCAACACGCAGAAACATGTCTTAAGGTGTAAGAAGTGTTTTGCATGATTTTTGAAGTTAGAGCCTGATATGTCAGAAAACAGCGTTTCAGCACATAACAAACTTGGTTCAGGCAATGCAAGCTGAAACTCGGTCCAAAATTAAAATTGCAGTCTGTGCATGAATAAAACCTATTTTGCAAAACAGAGAAACATATCTGAAGGTGTTAGAAGTGTTTTGCATGATTTTTGAAGTTAGAGCCTGAAATGTCATAAATCGACGTTTCAGCACATAACAAACTTGGTTCAGGCAATGCAAGCTGAAACTCGGTCCAAAATTAAAATAGCAGTCTGTGCATGAATAAAACCTATTTTGCAACACAGAGAAACATATCTGAAGGTGTTAGAAGTGTTTTGCATGATTTTTGAAGTTAGAGCCTGAAATGTCAAAAAACAGCGTTTCAGCGCAGAACAAACTTGGTTCTGGCAATGCAAGCTGAAACTCGGTCCAAAATTAAAATTGCAGTCTGTGCATGAATAAAACCTATTTTGCAACACGCAGAAACATGTCTTAAGGTGTAAGAAGTGTTTTGCATGATTTTTGAAGTTAGAGCCTGATATGTCAGAAAACAGCGTTTCAGCACATAACAAAATTGGTTCTGGCAATGCAAGCTGAAACTCGGTCCAAAATTAATATTGCAGTCTGTGCATGAATAAAACCTATTTTGCAACACAGAGAAACATATCTGAAGGTGTTAGACGTGTTTTGCATGATTTTTGAAGTTAGAGCCTGAAATGTCAGAAAACGGCGTTTCAGCACATAACAAACTTGGTTCAGACAATGCAAGCTGAAACTGGGTCCAAAATTAAAATTGCAGTCTGTGCATGAATGAAACCTATTTTTTAACACAGAGAAACATATCTTAAGGTGTTAGAAGTGTTTTGCATGATTTTTTGAAGTTAGAGCCTGAAATGTCATAAAACGACGTTTCAGCACATAACAAACTTGGTTCAGGCAATGCAAGCTGAAACTCGGTCCAAAATTAAAATTGCAGTCTGTGCATGAATAAAACCTATTTTGCAACACAGAGAAACATATCTGAAGGTGTTAGAAGTGTTTTGCATGATTTTTGAAGTTAGAGCCTGAAATGTCATAAAACGACGTTTCAGCACATAACAAACTTGGTTCAGGCAATGCAAGCTGAAACTCGGTCCAAAATTAAAATTTCAGTCTGTGCATGAATAAAACCTATTTTGCAACACAGAGAAACATATCTGAAGGTGTTAGAAGTGTTTTGCATGATTTTTGAAGTTAGAGCCTGAAATGTCAGAAAACGGCGTTTCAGCACATAACAAACTTGGTTCAGGCAATGCAAGCTGAAACTCGGTCCAAAATTAAAATTGCAGTCTATGCATGAATAAAACCTATTTTGCAACACAGAGAAACATATCTGAAGGTGTTAGAAGTGTTTTGCATGATTTTTGAAGTTAGAGCCTGAAATGTCAGAAAACGGCGTTTCAGCACATAACAAACTTGGTTCAGACAATGCAAGCTGAAACTCAGTCCAAAATTAATATTGCAGTCTGTGCATGAATAAAACCTATTTTGCAACACAGAGAAACATATCTGGAGGTGTTAGAAGTGTTTTGCATGATTTTTGAAGTTAGAGCCTGAAATTTCAGAAAACGGCGTTTCAGCACATAACAAACTTGGTTCAGGCAATGCAAGCTGAAACTCGGTCCAAAATTAAAATAGCAGTCTGTGCATGAATAAAACCTATTTTGCAACTCAGAGAAACATATCTGAAGGTGTTAGAAGTGTTTTGCATGATTTTTGAAGTTAGAGCCTTAAATGTCAAAAAACAGCGTTTCAGCGCAGAACAAACTTGGTTCTGGCAATGCAAGCTGAACCTCGGTCCAAAATTAAAATTGCAGTCTGTGCATGAATAAAACCTATTTTGCAACACAGAGAAACATGTCTTAAGGTGTAAGAACTGTTTTGCATGATTTTTGAAGTTAGAGCCTGATATGTCAGAAAACAGCGTTTCAGCACATAACAAACTTGGTTCAGGCAATGCAAGCTGAAACTCGGTCCAAAATTAATATTGCAGTCTGTGCATGAATAAAACCTATTTTGCAACACAGAGAAACATATCTGGAGGTGTTAGAAGTGTTTTGCATGATTTTTGAAGTTAGAGCCTGAAATGTCAGAAAACGGCGTTTCAGCACATAACAAACTTGGTTCAGGCAATGCAAGCTGAAACTCGGTCCAAAATTAAAATTGCAGTCTGTGCATGAATAAAACCTATTTTGCAACACAGAGAAACATATCTTAACGTGTTAGAAGTGTTTTGCATGATTTTTGAAGTTAGAGCCTGATATGTCAGAAAACAGCGTTTCAGCACATAACAAAATTGGTTCTGGCAATGCAAGCTGAAACTCGGTCCAAAATTAATATTGCAGTCTGTGCATGAATAAAACCTATTTTGCAACACAGAGAAACATATCTGAAGGTGTTAGAAGTGTTTTGCATGATTTTTGAAGTTAGAGCCTGAAATGTCAGAAAACGGCGTTTCAGCACATAACAAACTTGGTTCAGACAATGCAAGCTGAAACTCGGTCCAAAATTAAAATTGCAGTCTGTGCATGAATGAAACCTATTTTTTAACACAGAGAAACATATCTTAAGGTGTTAGAAGTGTTTTGCATGATTTTTTGAAGTTAGAGCCTGAAATGTCAAAAAACAGCGTTTCAGCGCAGAACAAACTTGGTTCTGGCAATGCAAGCTGAAACTCGGTCCAAAATTAAAATTGCAGTCTGTGCATGAATAAAACCTATTTTGCAACACGCAGAAACATGTCTTAAGGTGTAAGAAGTGTTTTGCATGATTTTTGAAGTTAGAGCCTGATATGTCAGAAAACAGCGTTTCAGCACATAACAAAATTGGTTCTGGCAATGCAAGCTGAAACTCGGTCCAAAATTAATATTGCAGTCTGTGCATGAATAAAACCTATTTTGCAACACAGAGAAACATATCTGAAGGTGTTAGACGTGTTTTGCATGATTTTTGAAGTTAGAGCCTGAAATGTCAGAAAACGGCGTTTCAGCACATAACAAACTTGGTTCAGACAATGCAAGCTGAAACTGGGTCCAAAATTAAAATTGCAGTCTGTGCATGAATGAAACCTATTTTTTAACACAGAGAAACATATCTTAAGGTGTTAGAAGTGTTTTGCATGATTTTTTGAAGTTAGAGCCTGAAATGTCATAAAACGACGTTTCAGCACATAACAAACTTGGTTCAGGCAATGCAAGCTGAAACTCGGTCCAAAATTAAAATTGCAGTCTGTGCATGAATAAAACCTATTTTGCAACACAGAGAAACATATCTGAAGGTGTTAGAAGTGTTTTGCATGATTTTTGAAGTTAGAGCCTGAAATGTCATAAAACGACGTTTCAGCACATAACAAACTTGGTTCAGGCAATGCAAGCTGAAACTCGGTCCAAAATTAAAATTTCAGTCTGTGCATGAATAAAACCTATTTTGCAACACAGAGAAACATATCTGAAGGTGTTAGAAGTGTTTTGCATGATTTTTGAAGTTAGAGCCTGAAATGTCAGAAAACGGCGTTTCAGCACATAACAAACTTGGTTCAGGCAATGCAAGCTGAAACTCGGTCCAAAATTAAAATTGCAGTCTATGCATGAATAAAACCTATTTTGCAACACAGAGAAACATATCTGAAGGTGTTAGAAGTGTTTTGCATGATTTTTGAAGTTAGAGCCTGAAATGTCAGAAAACGGCGTTTCAGCACATAACAAACTTGGTTCAGACAATGCAAGCTGAAACTCAGTCCAAAATTAATATTGCAGTCTGTGCATGAATAAAACCTATTTTGCAACACAGAGAAACATATCTGGAGGTGTTAGAAGTGTTTTGCATGATTTTTGAAGTTAGAGCCTGAAATTTCAGAAAACGGCGTTTCAGCACATAACAAACTTGGTTCAGGCAATGCAAGCTGAAACTCGGTCCAAAATTAAAATAGCAGTCTGTGCATGAATAAAACCTATTTTGCAACACAGAGAAACATATCTGAAGGTGTTAGAAGTGTTTTGCATGATTTTTGAAGTTAGAGCCTTAAATGTCAAAAAACAGCGTTTCAGCGCAGAACAAACTTGGTTCTGGCAATGCAAGCTGAACCTCGGTCCAAAATTAAAATTGCAGTCTGTGCATGAATAAAACCTATTTTGCAACACAGAGAAACATGTCTTAAGGTGTAAGAAGTGTTTTGCATGATTTTTGAAGTTAGAGCCTGATATGTCAGAAAACAGCGTTTCAGCACATAACAAACTTGGTTCAGGCAATGCAAGCTGAAACTCGGTCCAAAATTAATATTGCAGTCTGTGCATGAATAAAACCTATTTTGCAACACAGAGAAACATATCTGGAGGTGTTAGAAGTGTTTTGCATGATTTTTGAAGTTAGAGCCTGAAATGTCAGAAAACGGCGTTTCAGCACATAACAAACTTGGTTCAGGCAATGCAAGCTGAAACTCGGTCCAAAATTAAAATTGCAGTCTGTGCATGAATAAAACCTATTTTGCAACACAGAGAAACATATCTTAACGTGTTAGAAGTGTTTTGCATGATTTTTGAAGTTAGAGCCTGATATGTCAGAAAACAGCGTTTCAGCACATAACAAAATTGGTTCTGGCAATGCAAGCTGAAACTCGGTCCAAAATTAATATTGCAGTCTGTGCATGAATAAAACCTATTTTGCAACACAGAGAAACATATCTGAAGGTGTTAGAAGTGTTTTGCATGATTTTTGAAGTTAGAGCCTGAAATGTCAGAAAACGGCGTTTCAGCACATAACAAACTTGGTTCAGACAATGCAAGCTGAAACTCGGTCCAAAATTAAAATTGCAGTCTGTGCATGAATGAAACCTATTTTTTAACACAGAGAAACATATCTTAAGGTGTTAGAAGTGTTTTGCATGATTTTTTGAAGTTAGAGCCTGAAATGTCATAAAACGACGTTTCAGCACATAACAAACTTGGTTCAGGCAATGCAAGCTGAAACTCGGTCCAAAATTAAAATTGCAGTCTGTGCATGAAAAAAACCTATTTTGCAACACAGAGAAACATATCTGAAGGTGTTAGAAGTGTTTTGCATGATTTTTGAAGTTAGAGCCTGAAATGTCATAAAACGACGTTTCAGCACATAACAAACTTGGTTCAGGCAATGCAAGTTGAAACTCGGTCCAAAATTAAAATTTCAGTCTGTGCATGAATAAAACCTATTTTGCAACACAGAGAAACATATCTGAAGGTGTTAGAAGTGTTTTGCATGATTTTTGAAGTTAGAGCCTGAAATGTCAGAAAACGGCGTTTCAGCACATAACAAACTTGATTCAGGCAATGCAAGCTGAAACTCGGTCCAAAATTAATATTGCAGTCTGTGCATGAATAAAACCTATTTTGCAACACAGAGAAACATATCTGAAGGTGTTAGAAGTGTTTTGCATGATTTTTGAAGTTAGAGCCTGAAATGTCAGAAAACGGCGTTTCAGCACATAACAAACTTGGTTCAGACAATGCAAGCTGAAACTCGGTCCAAAATTAAAATTGCAGTCTGTGCATGAATAAAACCTATTTATTAACACAGAGAAACATATCTTAAGGTGTTAGAAGTGTTTTGCATGATTTTTGAAGTTAGAGCCTGATATGTCAGAAAACAGCGTTTCAGCACATAACAAACTTGGTTCAGGCAATGCAAGCTGAAACTCGGTCCAAAATTAAAATTGCAGTCTGTGCATGAATAAAACCTATTTTGCAAAACAGAGAAACATATCTGAAGGTGTTAGAAGTGTTTTGCATGATTTTTGAAGTTAGAGCCTGAAATGTCATAAAACGACGTTTCAGCACATAACAAACTTGGTTCAGGCAATGCAAGCTGAAACTCGGTCCAAAATTAAAATAGCAGTCTGTGCATGAATAAAACCTATTTTGCAACACAGAGAAACATATCTGAAGGTGTTAGAAGTGTTTTGCATGATTTTTGAAGTTAGAGCCTGAAATGTCAAAAAACAGCGTTTCAGCGCAGAACAAACTTGGTTCTGGCAATGCAAGCTGAAACTCGGTCCAAAATTAAAATTGCAGTCTGTGCATGAATAAAACCTATTTTGCAACACAGAGAAACATGTCTTAAGGTGTAAGAAGTGTTTTGCATGATTTTTGAAGTTAGAGCCTGATATGTCAGAAAACAGCGTTTCAGCACATAACAAACTTGGTTCAGGCAATGCAAGCTGAAACTCGGTCCAAAATTAAAATTGCAGTCTGTGCATGAATAAAACCTATTTTGCAACACAGAGAAACATATCTGAAGGTGTTAGAAGTGTTTTGCATGATTTTTGAAGTTAGAGCCTGAAATGTCAGAAAACGGCGTTTCAGCACATAACAAACTTGGTTCAGGCAATGCAAGCTGAAACTCGGTCCAAAATTAAAATTGCAGTCTATGCATGAATAAAACCTATTTTGCAACACAGAGAAACATATCTGAAGGTGTTAGAAGTGTTTTGCATGATTTTTGAAGTTAGAGCCTGAAATGTCAGAAAACGGCGTTTCAGCACATAACAAACTTGGTTCAGACAATGCAAGCTGAAACTCAGTCCAAAATTAATATTGCAGTCTGTGCATGAATAAAACCTATTTTGCAACACAGAGAAACATATCTGGAGGTGTTAGAAGTGTTTTGCATGATTTTTGAAGTTAGAGCCTGAAATGTCAGAAAACGGCGTTTCAGCACATAACAAACTTGGTTCAGGCAATGCAAGCTGAAACTCGGTCCAAAATTAAAATAGCAGTCTGTGCATGAATAAAACCTATTTTGCAACACAGAGAAACATATCTGAAGGTGTTAGAAGTGTTTTGCATGATTTTTGAAGTTAGAGCCTTAAATGTCAAAAAACAGCGTTTCAGCGCAGAACAAACTTGGTTCTGGCAATGCAAGCTGAACCTCGGTCCAAAATTAAAATTGCAGTCTGTGCATGAATAAAACCTATTTTGCAACACAGAGAAACATGTCTTAAGGTGTAAGAAGTGTTTTGCATGATTTTTGAAGTTAGAGCCTGATATGTCAGAAAACAGCGTTTCAGCACATAACAAACTTGGTTCAGGCAATGCAAGCTGAAACTCGGTCCAAAATTAATATTGCAGTCTGTGCATGAATAAAACCTATTTTGCAACACAGAGAAACATATCTGGAGGTGTTAGAAGTGTTTTGCATGATTTTTGAAGTTAGAGCCTGAAATGTCAGAAAACGGCGTTTCAGCACATAACAAACTTGGTTCAGGCAATGCAAGCTGAAACTCGGTCCAAAATTAAAATTGCAGTCTGTGCATGAATAAAACCTATTTTGCAACACAGAGAAACATATCTTAACGTGTTAGAAGTGTTTTGCATGATTTTTGAAGTTAGAGCCTGATATGTCAGAAAACAGCGTTTCAGCACATAACAAAATTGGTTCTGGCAATGCAAGCTGAAACTCGGTCCAAAATTAATATTGCAGTCTGTGCATGAATAAAACCTATTTTGCAACACAGAGAAACATATCTGAAGGTGTTAGAAGTGTTTTGCATGATTTTTGAAGTTAGAGCCTGAAATGTCAGAAAACGGCGTTTCAGCACATAACAAACTTGGTTCAGACAATGCAAGCTGAAACTCGGTCCAAAATTAAAATTGCAGTCTGTGCATGAATGAAACCTATTTTTTAACACAGAGAAACATATCTTAAGGTGTTAGAAGTGTTTTGCATGATTTTTTGAAGTTAGAGCCTGAAATGTCATAAAACGACGTTTCAGCACATAACAAACTTGGTTCAGGCAATGCAAGCTGAAACTCGGTCCAAAATTAAAATTGCAGTCTGTGCATGAAAAAAACCTATTTTGCAACACAGAGAAACATATCTGAAGGTGTTAGAAGTGTTTTGCATGATTTTTGAAGTTAGAGCCTGAAATGTCATAAAACGACGTTTCAGCACATAACAAACTTGGTTCAGGCAATGCAAGCTGAAACTCGGTCCAAAATTAAAATTTCAGTCTGTGCATGAATAAAACCTATTTTGCAACACAGAGAAACATATCTGAAGGTGTTAGAAGTGTTTTGCATGATTTTTGAAGTTAGAGCCTGAAATGTCAGAAAACGGCGTTTCAGCACATAACAAACTTGATTCAGGCAATGCAAGCTGAAACTCGGTCCAAAATTAATATTGCAGTCTGTGCATGAATAAAACCTATTTTGCAACACAGAGAAACATATCTGGAGGTGTTAGAAGTGTTTTGCATGATTTTTGAAGTTAGAGCCTGAAATGTCAGAAAACGGCGTTTCAGCACATAACAAACTTGGTTCAGGCAATGCAAGCTGAAACTCGGTCCAAAATTAAAATTGCAGTCTGTGCATGAATAAAACCTATTTTGCAACACAGAGAAACATATCTTAACGTGTTGTTAATGACTTTGTTGTATGTTTCTGTGATTCATTATTTATTTTCTTTATGTTTTCATAATATTTGAATTTGGTGTGATTTTGTATAGCATTTAATTGCATTTATGTTATGGTAATGAGAAGTCTTTTATTGTGAAATATATTGGCGTGAACGGATATAGTGCGAGTACGCGCTAAACATTTCAGTACGGAACGAGACCCAGACGCACATGGTCATGGCCTCAAAGGTTTACGGTTCATAAGGAGTTTAGCTCCTGGTTTAAATGGAGAACAAGGTATTTTGACTTCTTGTTATCTTTATTTCTATTTTGTTTTATTGTAGCAAAATTATTTGTTTGCTGTTTGTGTGATATCTAGTTATGTTTAAATGATGTGTTTATTTATTTGTGTTTGGTTTTGATATGTTTGTCTTAAGGTTTACTAATTTTGTTGTTTGTTTGGTTTTTCTTTGTACAAGCTCTTACGTTGATCCTCAATCTGGTTATTTGATGGTGTACGGCATGAAGTGACGACTTATGTGACGGATGTGAATAAACTATGAGGATCATCAGTTGGAGAGTCGATCTTTTTTATTGAACCAGGGAGCTACACGTGTTAGAAGTGTTTTGCATGATTTTTGAAGTTAGAGCCTGAAATGTCAGAAAACAGCGTTTCAGCACATAACAAAATTGGTTCTGGCAATGCAAGCTGAAACTCGGTCCAAAATTAATATTGCAGTCTGTGCATGAATAAAACCTATTTTGCAACACAGAGAAACATATCTGAAGGTGTTAGAAGTGTTTTGCATGATTTTTGAAGTTAGAGCCTGAAATGTCAGAAAACGGCGTTTCAGCACATAACAAACTTGGTTCAGACAATGCAAGCTGAAACTCGGTCCAAAATTAAAATTGCAGTCTGTGCATGAATGAAACCTATTTTTTAACACAGAGAAACATATCTTAAGGTGTTAGAAGTGTTTTGCATGATTTTTGAAGTTAGAGCCTGAAATGTCAGAAAACAGCGTTTCAGCGCAGAACAAACTTGGTTCTGGCAATGCAAGCTGAAACTCGGTCCAAAATTAAAATTGCAGTCTGTGCATGAATAAAACCTATTTTGCAACACGCAGAAACATGTCTTAAGGTGTAAGAAGTGTTTTGCATGATTTTTGAAGTTAGAGCCTGATATGTCAGAAAACAGCGTTTCAGCACATAACAAACTTGGTTCAGGCAATGCAAGCTGAAACTCGGTCCAAAATTAAAATTGCAGTCTGTGCATGAATAAAACCTATTTTGCAAAACAGAGAAACATATCTGAAGGTGTTAGAAGTGTTTTGCATGATTTTTGAAGTTAGAGCCTGAAATGTCATAAAACGACGTTTCAGCACATAACAAACTTGGTTCAGGCAATGCAAGCTGAAACTCGGTCCAAAATTAAAATAGCAGTCTGTGCATGAATAAAACCTATTTTGCAACACAGAGAAACATATCTGAAGGTGTTAGAAGTGTTTTGCATGATTTTTGAAGTTAGAGCCTGAAATGTCAAAAAACAGCGTTTCAGCGCAGAACAAACTTGGTTCTGGCAATGCAAGCTGAAACTCGGTCCAAAATTAAAATTGCAGTCTGTGCATGAATAAAACCTATTTTGCAACACGCAGAAACATGTCTTAAGGTGTAAGAAGTGTTTTGCATGATTTTTGAAGTTAGAGCCTGATATGTCAGAAAACAGCGTTTCAGCACATAACAAAATTGGTTCTGGCAATGCAAGCTGAAACTCGGTCCAAAATTAATATTGCAGTCTGTGCATGAATAAAACCTATTTTGCAACACAGAGAAACATATCTGAAGGTGTTAGACGTGTTTTGCATGATTTTTGAAGTTAGAGCCTGAAATGTCAGAAAACGGCGTTTCAGCACATAACAAACTTGGTTCAGACAATGCAAGCTGAAACTGGGTCCAAAATTAAAATTGCAGTCTGTGCATGAATGAAACCTATTTTTTAACACAGAGAAACATATCTTAAGGTGTTAGAAGTGTTTTGCATGATTTTTTGAAGTTAGAGCCTGAAATGTCATAAAACGACGTTTCAGCACATAACAAACTTGGTTCAGGCAATGCAAGCTGAAACTCGGTCCAAAATTAAAATTGCAGTCTGTGCATGAATAAAACCTATTTTGCAACACAGAGAAACATATCTGAAGGTGTTAGAAGTGTTTTGCATGATTTTTGAAGTTAGAGCCTGAAATGTCATAAAACGACGTTTCAGCACATAACAAACTTGGTTCAGGCAATGCAAGCTGAAACTCGGTCCAAAATTAAAATTTCAGTCTGTGCATGAATAAAACCTATTTTGCAACACAGAGAAACATATCTGAAGGTGTTAGAAGTGTTTTGCATGATTTTTGAAGTTAGAGCCTGAAATGTCAGAAAACGGCGTTTCAGCACATAACAAACTTGGTTCAGGCAATGCAAGCTGAAACTCGGTCCAAAATTAATATTGCAGTCTGTGCATGAATAAAACCTATTTTGCAACACAGAGAAACATATCTGGAGGTGTTAGAAGTGTTTTGCATGATTTTTGAAGTTAGAGCCTGAAATGTCAGAAAACGGCGTTTCAGCACATAACAAACTTGGTTCAGGCAATGCAAGCTGAAACTCGGTCCAAAATTAAAATTGCAGTCTGTGCATGAATAAAACCTATTTTGCAACACAGAGAAACATATCTGAAGGTGTTAGAAGTGTTTTGCATGATTTTTTGAAGTTAGAGCCTGAAATGTCATAAAACGACGTTTCAGCACATAACAAACTTGGTTCAGGCAATGCAAGCTGAAACTCGGTCCAAAATTAAAATTGCAGTCTGTGCATGAATAAAACCTATTTTGCAACACGCAGAAACATGTCTTAAGGTGTAAGAAGTGTTTTGCATGATTTTTGAAGTTAGAGCCTGATATGTCAGAAAACAGCGTTTCAGCACATAACAAAATTGGTTCTGGCAATGCAAGCTGAAACTCGGTCCAAAATTAATATTGCAGTCTGTGCATGAATAAAACCTATTTTGCAACACAGAGAAACATATCTGAAGGTGTTAGACGTGTTTTGCATGATTTTTGAAGTTAGAGCCTGAAATGTCAGAAAACGGCGTTTCAGCACATAACAAACTTGGTTCAGACAATGCAAGCTGAAACTCGGTCCAAAATTAAAATTGCAGTCTGTGCATGAATGAAACCTATTTTTTAACACAGAGAAACATATCTTAAGGTGTTAGAAGTGTTTTGCATGATTTTTGAAGTTAGAGCCTGAAATGTCAGAAAACAGCGTTTCAGCGCAGAACAAACTTGGTTCTGGCAATGCAAGCTGAAACTCGGTCCAAAATTAAAATTGCAGTCTGTGCATGAATAAAACCTATTTTGCAACACGCAGAAACATGTCTTAAGGTGTAAGAAGTGTTTTGCATGATTTTTGAAGTTAGAGCCTGATATGTCAGAAAACAGCGTTTCAGCACATAACAAACTTGGTTCAGGCAATGCAAGCTGAAACTCGGTCCAAAATTAAAATTGCAGTCTGTGCATGAATAAAACCTATTTTGCAAAACAGAGAAACATATCTGAAGGTGTTAGAAGTGTTTTGCATGATTTTTGAAGTTAGAGCCTGAAATGTCATAAAACGACGTTTCAGCACATAACAAACTTGGTTCAGGCAATGCAAGCTGAAACTCGGTCCAAAATTAAAATAGCAGTCTGTGCATGAATAAAACCTATTTTGCAACACAGAGAAACATATCTGAAGGTGTTAGAAGTGTTTTGCATGATTTTTGAAGTTAGAGCCTGAAATGTCAAAAAACAGCGTTTCAGCGCAGAACAAACTTGGTTCTGGCAATGCAAGCTGAAACTCGGTCCAAAATTAAAATTGCAGTCTGTGCATGAATAAAACCTATTTTGCAACACGCAGAAACATGTCTTAAGGTGTAAGAAGTGTTTTGCATGATTTTTGAAGTTAGAGCCTGATATGTCAGAAAACAGCGTTTCAGCACATAACAAAATTGGTTCTGGCAATGCAAGCTGAAACTCGGTCCAAAATTAATATTGCAGTCTGTGCATGAATAAAACCTATTTTGCAACACAGAGAAACATATCTGAAGGTGTTAGACGTGTTTTGCATGATTTTTGAAGTTAGAGCCTGAAATGTCAGAAAACGGCGTTTCAGCACATAACAAACTTGGTTCAGACAATGCAAGCTGAAACTGGGTCCAAAATTAAAATTGCAGTCTGTGCATGAATGAAACCTATTTTTTAACACAGAGAAACATATCTTAAGGTGTTAGAAGTGTTTTGCATGATTTTTTGAAGTTAGAGCCTGAAATGTCATAAAACGACGTTTCAGCACATAACAAACTTGGTTCAGGCAATGCAAGCTGAAACTCGGTCCAAAATTAAAATTGCAGTCTGTGCATGAATAAAACCTATTTTGCAACACAGAGAAACATATCTGAAGGTGTTAGAAGTGTTTTGCATGATTTTTGAAGTTAGAGCCTGAAATGTCATAAAACGACGTTTCAGCACATAACAAACTTGGTTCAGGCAATGCAAGCTGAAACTCGGTCCAAAATTAAAATTTCAGTCTGTGCATGAATAAAACCTATTTTGCAACACAGAGAAACATATCTGAAGGTGTTAGAAGTGTTTTGCATGATTTTTGAAGTTAGAGCCTGAAATGTCAGAAAACGGCGTTTCAGCACATAACAAACTTGGTTCAGGCAATGCAAGCTGAAACTCGGTCCAAAATTAAAATTGCAGTCTATGCATGAATAAAACCTATTTTGCAACACAGAGAAACATATCTGAAGGTGTTAGAAGTGTTTTGCATGATTTTTGAAGTTAGAGCCTGAAATGTCAGAAAACGGCGTTTCAGCACATAACAAACTTGGTTCAGACAATGCAAGCTGAAACTCAGTCCAAAATTAATATTGCAGTCTGTGCATGAATAAAACCTATTTTGCAACACAGAGAAACATATCTGGAGGTGTTAGAAGTGTTTTGCATGATTTTTGAAGTTAGAGCCTGAAATTTCAGAAAACGGCGTTTCAGCACATAACAAACTTGGTTCAGGCAATGCAAGCTGAAACTCGGTCCAAAATTAAAATAGCAGTCTGTGCATGAATAAAACCTATTTTGCAACACAGAGAAACATATCTGAAGGTGTTAGAAGTGTTTTGCATGATTTTTGAAGTTAGAGCCTTAAATGTCAAAAAACAGCGTTTCAGCGCAGAACAAACTTGGTTCTGGCAATGCAAGCTGAACCTCGGTCCAAAATTAAAATTGCAGTCTGTGCATGAATAAAACCTATTTTGCAACACAGAGAAACATGTCTTAAGGTGTAAGAAGTGTTTTGCATGATTTTTGAAGTTAGAGCCTGATATGTCAGAAAACAGCGTTTCAGCACATAACAAACTTGGTTCAGGCAATGCAAGCTGAAACTCGGTCCAAAATTAATATTGCAGTCTGTGCATGAATAAAACCTATTTTGCAACACAGAGAAACATATCTGGAGGTGTTAGAAGTGTTTTGCATGATTTTTGAAGTTAGAGCCTGAAATGTCAGAAAACGGCGTTTCAGCACATAACAAACTTGGTTCAGGCAATGCAAGCTGAAACTCGGTCCAAAATTAAAATTGCAGTCTGTGCATGAATAAAACCTATTTTGCAACACAGAGAAACATATCTTAACGTGTTAGAAGTGTTTTGCATGATTTTTGAAGTTAGAGCCTGATATGTCAGAAAACAGCGTTTCAGCACATAACAAAATTGGTTCTGGCAATGCAAGCTGAAACTCGGTCCAAAATTAATATTGCAGTCTGTGCATGAATAAAACCTATTTTGCAACACAGAGAAACATATCTGAAGGTGTTAGAAGTGTTTTGCATGATTTTTGAAGTTAGAGCCTGAAATGTCAGAAAACGGCGTTTCAGCACATAACAAACTTGGTTCAGACAATGCAAGCTGAAACTCGGTCCAAAATTAAAATTGCAGTCTGTGCATGAATGAAACCTATTTTTTAACACAGAGAAACATATCTTAAGGTGTTAGAAGTGTTTTGCATGATTTTTTGAAGTTAGAGCCTGAAATGTCATAAAACGACGTTTCAGCACATAACAAACTTGGTTCAGGCAATGCAAGCTGAAACTCGGTCCAAAATTAAAATTGCAGTCTGTGCATGAAAAAAACCTATTTTGCAACACAGAGAAACATATCTGAAGGTGTTAGAAGTGTTTTGCATGATTTTTGAAGTTAGAGCCTGAAATGTCATAAAACGACGTTTCAGCACATAACAAACTTGGTTCAGGCAATGCAAGCTGAAACTCGGTCCAAAATTAAAATTTCAGTCTGTGCATGAATAAAACCTATTTTGCAACACAGAGAAACATATCTGAAGGTGTTAGAAGTGTTTTGCATGATTTTTGAAGTTAGAGCCAGAGAATCAAATTCTGGAATATTTCATTTGGTCAGAATACAAAATATGGAATGGTTCCACATTGTTACCTGATTCCAACATTATTGAATAGAGGTTAATAGCAATTTGGAATCCGTTTTTTGGAATCATGCACTAAATTTCTACAAAAATTCAGTTCACTTTCCTACCACCAGATGGCGTGCATCCGTGTAAAGATATATTGGACGTTCTAGATGGAAATGAACCCCATACTGTTAACCGCCTGTTTGTGCCATTTGTACGTGTAGCGGTTTTCTCTGGTTGTGGTTTTATTCATATGAATGGCACAAATCGGCGGTTAACAGTATGGAATTAATTTCTATCTGGAACGTCCAATATATCTTTACACGGATGCACGCCATCTGGTGGTACGAAAGTGAACTGAATTTTTTGTAGAAATTTAGTGCATGATTCCAAAAAACGGATTCCAAATTGCTATTAACCTCTATTCAATAATGTTGCAACCCGGTATCACGTCAAAGCGTGTAATAGACACGTTGGTCCATTCGAGGAAACGTGTGAGTGTCACGTTTTGCCTCCTCTAAACGTGAAAATAACACGCATGTACAAAATGGAGTGATCAATGGAGCACCACCAGGGGCTGTAATTTTCCCCCAATGTCAACAACTCCACGCGGATTAAAGACAAGCGAAATAATGCGTTAAAAATGGATTTAGGTCGCTTCAAGAAGACGCATAAAGGTAAGGTTTCCGTATCGTATAATCATCGATTTATGAGTGAAATGTTTATTTTGATATTTGTCTGTCGTGGGAAAGGGATCATGTAAAAAGTCCACACTGTTAGCCTGCCATGTTATTTTACCATAGTAACTGACCCTCGACCATATAATGTGTAAGTTAGTCAATCCCTTACGAAAATGACCATGTTTTATTGTAGTAAGAAAGTATTGATTGCTATTTGTATAACCACAGTTTTACTACAAATGCCATGGTTAAACTATGGTTAGTGTAGCAAAATTAATTTGTTACCATGGTTTTACTACAGTAACCATGTTTTTTTTATTTTGGTTTAATTTGTAGTATTACCATGGTTACCCACATGTAAAAAAACATAATACTGTAATACAATATAATACATGGTTCATAAACTATAGTATTTACTACAAATTACTATAGTATTTTTTTATGTGAGTAATTTTTGTAAGGGATGCTCAGTAACCACAATATACCATGCTTCTCACATTTTAAATGTAGTTTTATTGTCGTATTTCTAGTTAAAGCACATAACCACAACATTTAGTATGGGTTTACCTCAGTAAGCGTAGTTTTACTGTGGCATTTGTAGTTAAAGCAATTTAACAACAACAATTACTATGTTTTTACCACAGTAACTGTGTTTTATTGTATACTATTTGTAAAGCACAATAACCACAATGCTTGCTACACTTTTAATACCTTTTTGTGAAGTGATTGTAATTCCATTTTTTTTTTCTGTCTTGCAGTTACATCAGATCACATACTCCACAACAACCAAAACAATAATCCAAAAGCTCTCTTACGAAGCCATCTCTTGTAAAAGTCCTGTTTCCCTCTCTCTCTCTCTCTCTCTCCCATGATTCATTTACACATAGTTTTGCTCTCTCTCTTTTTGTGGTTCATCATAACCTATTTTTAAAACTCAAAATTAAATTCTGACCAATTCTGAACTTGAACTTGAAACTTGAAGCTCCCAATGCTGATCTTGAAGAAGCTGCCAAGGAGGCTGAACAAGTCCTTCAAAGGTTCAACCCTTCACAGGTAATGTTGAACACATTTAGTTATAACCAGTTTGCTTTAATGAATGCATCCTTATTTTATGTGTTGTTAATATTTTTCCTTAGAGTCCTTCCTCTCAAATATTTTTGTCACAGATCATTTTTAACACACTGTCTTAGCATGTATATATTTCTCTTTGTTTCAGCTGAAAAGGAAGTCCAAAGGAAAGCCTGTCATGGGATTTGAATTCGACCATCTTGTGCATTTATGGAGAAGACCAAAAGCTGCTAAGGCAAACACTTCCAATGGTACGTCTGTGTTGGTCTAATCACCTTGACCAAACTTTATTGCATTTACATTTTGCACAGCATGTGATATTTTTTAAACTTTGGTTTACATACACCACGGCCCTATCAGGAAGAACCCCCAGAAAAGTCTCTTGTCAAAGTAGTAATAATTCATACAATTTACCAAGTCAGCAAATTCATATGATATTGTACAAGCATATTCATACAAAATTCTATGACTTTTACTCCTACTGCTGATATTGGCCATTGCCTCAACTCTCATTGTAAGTAGTCAGAGTGTTTGTATCATAAAGTTGAATTTAAGTCCATTGTATTCTTTATTAACCTTTACAAATTGGCGCAGCATCTTCCCGTTCCACCAGTATGTGATATCTGTCTACATGTCAGTCTGGCTTTCTTTCCATGATAATTTTCTATTGAACACATCTAAGAAGCAAGAGTCTGGAAATGCTAGTTCAACTTGTCACGTGACAAATCAGAGCTGCAATTAATTTGGCCAAATCAGATCACTTAAAGCTGTTCGCACCAAGAGAAAGAACTGTAATGAGAATTATTTTAGCTGTTTATTTTTCACACCAACAGACAGTAACATTCTGTTTATTATAAGCGCATGTTGTGGTTATGTTATCTGCCATTTAAATGCTCAAGCTCTTTAAACTTTATTGGATGTCAATGTTTTTATTGTTCATCATCTGGATTTTTTTTGTCTGAAAGAGATTCCAACAATATTGTTTCTCTGTGTCATTTAATGTTAAATAGCTGTGGTGTGGACTCCTTCTTGGTGTGAAGTGGCCTTGAGTGAGGAATGAACATGGTCTTCTTGTGCTCAAACAGAAAAGACAGAGAGCTGAAAAGTTGCACTTTGCCATTGGTATGTCTGTATTCAAGCAATGCAGTTATATGTGGTACAGCATTTGATGTTGATCTAAAAAAACAGCAGTTATCATTTTTCACATATCCGTCTTTTTTATAGCTCCTAGAATGAACCAATCAACTGTGCCATCATCTTTGGAATCTGGCCAGGAAATGACCAAATATGGTGAGTACTAACACCTGCACCTATTTACCAACACTCTTTCTCTAGAATTATTGTTGACTTATTATTTTGTCTTTTTGTTTGAAGGAGGATGAAGTCAGTTGATGAAGATATCAATGTAATGGCCACCAAGTGCAGCATTGCAGCCTGAGCCTACCAGTTATCTGCTGTGAAGACTGTATTCATGAACAACTGTACTGTGAAATTTCAGATGTTACGGTCCATAAAAGTAAACTTCACAACTCAACTGCAAGATAGTTGTGGAGGGATTCTTTTGGCCCATACCTCCAACAACCTCCAAAAGGAATTAATGGTAAGTCCAGTGCAACAATTATGAATAAAAAAAACAATATATTGTGTATTGATTTACAATCTAAATACTTGTTTTGTCCCTTTAGGACATCTACACCAGGTGGTGTGTGAGGAGGAACATCAGAGACACCAGCCACCCAGGCCATTGACTGCTCTCACCATTAACATCAGGCAGATGTTGTCGCAGAACCTTCACCAGCAAACTGCAAGACAAGTTCTTTCCAAAGGCAATCAGACTGAACTGAACTTGCACTAGTAACACATCACAACAACTTCATATGTACTGCAGTCTATCAGTTACGATGACTGGACTCATCTACTCACTCACTATTGTATTAGGGTGTAAGTCTATATATTTAAATCTAGACTCAGAACACATCTGCTTAGCTGTGCATTTACTGAATGAGCACTGTGCTATGTCAGAACTGATTACACTGTATGTTATGTATAATCATTTTTATTCTTAAATGTTTAAATAATTTTAAAACCATTTTAAAATCATTTTTAAAATTACATTCCTTGTACTATTGTTGTGATTATGTTTTTAATTATTATTTTAATTCACTTTTATTAATTCCTTATTATTGTATTATTATTTAATTCCTTATTATTGTTCTCATTTTGTTCTCTCAGTATAGTAAAATATTTACCATATATTGTTCTCTACCTTTATTGAGTCCATTTTATGTGTGTGTGTGTGTGTGTGTGTGTGTGTGTGTGTGTGTGTGTGTGTGTATATTCAATACTTGTCATCCATACTGTCATGCTGCGGAGTTTGCACAAAATAATTTTGCCACCTGTACACTTAAGTTCATGGTATTGTGACAATAAAGTAACTTGGTTTAAATTGGTCACGTCTTTTGTTCGTCAGTTGTTTGTCTGATGATGAGCAAGAAACTAAATGTGATTTTATGATGCTCAGGACATTTCACCATACATGCATTTGGGTGACTTCATCTGATTAAAATAATATGGTTTTAATGTAACACATTTGGATTTCTTTTGAATATCATTTGTCTTAATATGATACTTTAGCTGTCTCTATGTTGTATCCTCCGATAAAGTATTGTACATGGTGTTGGATAAAGTATGGTGAATATTCTGTATTACGGTGTTTGGTAAATTTGGTAATTTTGTAGTGTTTTAATTAAGACACGAACAAAGGCTGAAAGATGAATTAGAACAGACTGCATGGACTATATTGCACTATATTGCTACAGGCACATCATGTACAACTGAGGATGATGTACCAGGGAAAGATCAACATGAATCCTGTACTGTATTATAAGCAAGATGATCATGCACATTACTGATGTCCAACACTTGAGAACAAAGACAAAACATATTTGACACAGATATTTACCAATTACAAATAAGATCTTTTATATTAAAATTCTTTGAACTGCATAAATGTTATGGCTTTTGCACCATAAACCACACACTGTCTGTACCTTGTCTTACTGAAGACACATTGGTTGTTTAAATTGGTGTCTTTGTTCACTGTCAACACTGTATTCTTATCCTTGATCTAATGACATAAATGGGTCAGGTGTACCCAGATTTTTTTATGGGGTATATTCTTACTCTTATAAAGATAACTATGACTTGCAACTTACATGATGACAAGTTGTTAAAAAGAAAATCAATGTGACAAAAAAAGTGATAGCACAGTTTGTATTCCATGATAAGAATAGATCATCTGTGTATATTTTACTGCCCTTCTATACCTAG
Organism: Garra rufa; assembly: GCF_049309525.1. Lineage (NCBI taxonomy): Eukaryota > Metazoa > Chordata > Actinopteri > Cypriniformes > Cyprinidae > Garra > Garra rufa. Next base: position 6,373,345 of record NW_027394276.1, on the reverse strand, counting down.
GGGTCCACTGGAGGCCCCTGGAAAAGCAAAGAAAATTAACATTTCAAATGGTTGTAAATTAAAATCTAATTATAGTGTCAAAGAGAAAACTGGCAGGACAACTACTTATGCCATGTTTACTAAATAATGTTAAACACAGTTTTAAAGCATATATGGAAATATGTTATAAAGATGTTTAAATATGATCTACTATGATCTTAGTAAAATACAAAATTTCAGCCTACCTCTCAAATATGTTATAGATGTTTGCACAATGAACATGTTTAAATATCCATTTATTAAAAAAAGATTGTATTTTCCCCAATTTCATTATTAAACATTTTAAACTACATTACCCATAAGCATCTGCCATTCTATTGATTGAACGCAAAAAACATGGCGCTGTTTTTTGTAGTTTAATTAAGTTATGCTTAGGGTTAGGGTCTCGGTAAAGAGGACATTTCGTACGACATAGCAACACTGCATTGTTAACTGAAGGTATTACTGAAGTAATAATGATAATTGCAAAATGTACTTTGCAACATCGACCGTTTTTTAATTTGGGTTAAAAGATAGTCCAATCACAGCGAGTTCTGTGAGTGCCAAGAGAACTTCAAAGCCAATGGCAGCCCAGTTGAACAGAGGCGTCACACTTACGTTCTTTTGGTGAATGGACAGATAATCAGTTTATTTGTCCCCACTTAATATAAAACTGCAACAACAGACTGAATCGTGGGGTTAACCTGATGCAGCAACAAATTTGTTGATTACAGTGATTTTTTTTTCTTTCAACAAGGGCATAATATTTTCCATT
>NW_027394276.1:6324308-6372052 GCF_049309525.1 Garra rufa | reverse complement strand
GTGGTACCTTCGGTTTACAAGTCCGACGCTCTAACCATTAGGCCACGGCAGCCACAAAAGACTGCCTATTTACCTAATATTGATGGTTCAAATAGTGGTTGCAATTTATTGCAGAGAACATTAAATGTATGCTGTTGCATATGAAAATTTTCGAGCCACTGATGAGCATTAAACGTACCGAGCACAATGTTTTTTCACCAGTCCTGACTTCTAAGACATAATAACGCTAGACAGACCTAACCATTTACAACAAAACAAGTAAGAAAACAAACAAAAAATTAATATATAATAATATATTTAAAATGATATATTATATATATGTATAAACAACCAAAAAATAATAATAATGGCTAGGATGATATTGTTGAGGGAAGAGTGTTAATAGAGCCAGGGGGTAATTGCCTTGTCTTTGAATAACTGTCCATCAATGTACAATTTGTCCACAGTAAGTATTGCTCTTTTTCCTTCTTTTATCATTTGTTTGCGGATGGGGATTAACTGTTTATGTCTATGGATGATTTCTTGTGGAAACTGATCATTAAGTCCGTAGTGAGTGTTCTTTAACTGCCTGCCCTGTCGTTGAATCAGTTCTTTTTGTTTGAAATGTTCAAATTTGGCAATAATTGGGCGGGGTCGGGTGGCGCTACTGTGTTTTTTTACCTGGGTGGTGAACACGGTGAAAAGTGATTATGTTAACAGTTTCCAATGGAAGTTTGAGCTGTTTAACAATAAAATCCTTGACTGCTTTCTCGGGTTCATCAGTGGGTGATTCAGAGATGCCGGTGAAAATCAGATTGTCCCTCATGCTACGTGCTTGTAAGTCCAAAATAGTTTCTTTCATCGTTTTGTTTTCGGAGGTGATGGAAGCAAGTTGAGTGGTAACATAGACAGTTGCGTTGTGAGGGTTGTAACAGAGTTCTGAAGCGAACTGTTTTCTTGTGTGAGCGTGTCGATTTGTTGTTTGCTGTATTCCAGGCTGTGGCGGAGTTGTTGAAATTCTTTGTGCAGTACTTCTATTAAGGCTACTCTGGCGTCCAGTCCGGATAGTTTATTGTCTATGGATGTAAGTATGTTGCTTACCTCGGGACAGCATGGTGGATGTGAAAATGTGGGTGAAGGAGATGAATTGGATGAAGCTGGTGAGCCCGACATGCGTGTTTTTTTAGCTTTTTGGGAGCGTCCCATGGTCCCATCTATTGTGGCATTCGTCGATGTAGTCTTCTAGGTGATCCAAGTTATAATCCAGTTTATTGTATTTGTGGGAGGTGAAGTGAAAGAGAGAGAAAAAAAGGGAAAAGTGCGAAAGAGTTACTTTACTTCTAGCAGCAGTAATATTGGTGCACAATAACTTTAGCCCTCCCAATCGTGTTTTGACGCTGACAGAGGGATCTGCCTATTCACCCTCCTCTTGAATTAATCAGCACCATTGCACAGGGGGAATCTGGTTAGAGCTGGTGATAAGTAGACAGAAGAGATGGATTAAAACACCAGGTGTAAACAAATATGTCTTCATTTTCCACTTGTGATCCGATCAACCAAAATGCATCTTAATACCAAGTGTAAACAGGGCTTTACTTTTAGCAACCATTAAAATGTACAAAGTTGTCCCTTTAAAGGGTACCGCCCTGGTGAAGATGTTGTACCCCTAAAGGTACAATTTTTTTGCACATTTTTTCTGACAGTGTACGGCTTTAGAGCGACATGTGGTAAAGTAAATGATGACAGAATTTTCATATCTAGGTGAACTATCTCTTTGAAGCAAGGGCTTATACAACCCCCTGCCGGACTCTGTACTCTCTTCCAGTTCCTTTTATGTGCATTTTATTTTGTGAAATAAAAGCTTGTTAAAGTCACATCTCTGTAATCCTGCTGTGCCTGTCTTCCATTCCTGCCACATCGCGTAAACGCTCCAACAAATTAATGCTGCATTTTGTTGCCTGTGCAGGATTTGGCTGAAATACTCTAACGATTTCTTGTCACAACTGGGCAAATTTTTCAACAACAGCAGAAAGAAAAACAAAACAAACCCAGAGAAATGCTTTTGCCAGCATAAATGAGATTTGCTTGTAACAGAAGTTTCTGAATAGGAACAAATGCATTGTGTCCCTAGAAGCAGCATATCATGTGCCATACTTTGTGTTGTATGTAACATGAGGGAATAGGTTCTGAAAAATCGAGACTCTCTGGTACTGATCTTTATGGAGTCAGCAATCTTTAAGTCTCATAAAAACAAGACCTTACCTTATAGCTGCCAAATTGAATGGTGTCAAGCATTTCAGAACAGCACTTTACCTCTAAAGGCCCATTTTGACACCCTTAAATTGATCTTGCCCTTGTCTAATGGCAACAGCATTTTTAGTGTATACTGCAGCAGAGAATTTAAGTGTTTTGTCACTCAACAGGGATCCTTTTGCCAAAGTGACTAACAAAAATTACTTCTCCCCTTTCCAACCCTCCCCTCCCCCCAAAAGTCTGGACTGAGTTTCTCAAAGGCAAAATGGTTCACCTGCACTTTGCCGTTGTAATATTCATTAATATGCTCAGTGCGTTCAGGCTTGTTTGTCCTGATGAGTTTTAGCAGTATACTCCCCCAGCACTTGCTGAAACAGAGCAAGGACTTAACAGCTGCCAAATACAAGCGGCGTGCAGTCATCTACTGTGAGATTCCAAATGCAGCACAACACGCTCCGGGGAATTACTGCGGGTGGATGAGAACTCTCACCTCCAGCCTCTCCTCATTACCTTTTGTAATAGAAACGGCACAGCACCAGCTAGTCCAAGATTTGCCAGCCTCTTGCCCCGCCACGCACAAATGCGCACAAGAGCTAAAGATAATGTTTACGATAAAAGCAGCATGGCTGATTTGTCAGAATTTTGACACGCCATGGTGACAAGTCCAGTGGCGCTAACTCAGGCGGTCCTTTTCAGCCTCTTGAGACAATAAGCTGTCACTAGCTGTTTAGGCTTTGAACAAAAACAGGCCTTGCTTTAATCTGTTAGTGGGGGCTCGCCAGCTTGTGGCAAATTCATGCAACAGACAAGCAAATCATGCAAAGTGTCCATCAGATGCTTTTGTTGTTCCTCAATTTCAGATCTCCAGAGCCGTAAGGCCAGTGCGCTGATCACAACAAGTCATAGCTGATTAAATATCGACAGTGGAAGTGGCCTCTGAATACCATCTGGGGGGTTTGTGTTTAAGAGGTGAAAGAATTTAATGAATAGACAATGCAATTTAGAAACAGGGTTGCTGTTGGCTTAAAGATGATCATAAATGCTCAGGGACAAAATAGTTGGTATTTCAGCATCAAACCCTCCCTCTTATTCCCAAACCACCTGCAATCTAGTTTGTGATGCTGCCACTTGGGTATTTACATCCATGTCATTGTAATTTTTTCAGCACAAACATCTTTTTTATGCAAATTAATCTTATTATAGATTGTGATTTATTCACTAAACTTCATAATACGCAGTGCACAATTAATTGCTGTTTTTTACTTAAAAGAGACATGTTTAAATTTTTTTGTAGAAAAAGGCACTAGTTATTTATCAGATAATGCTCAGAGTCGCTTAGAATGTTTTTTTAGAATTAAATTAAATTTTAATATACATTACCAAGTCAAAAGTTTTTGAACAGTAAGATTTTCAATGTTTCTTTTTAAAAGAAGTCTCTTCTGCTCAACAAGCCTGCATTTATTTGATCCAAAGCACAGCAAAAACAGTACAAGTGGTAACACAGCAGGAATGCATTTACTATTGTTCCGTTTTCCCTGAACAAACTCCAAATTTACTGCTTATTAGTAGTTAGTAAGGTAGTTGTTAAGTTTAGGTATGGGGTGGATTAAGGGATCTAAAATATAGTCATGTAAAATAAGACATTAATATGTGCTTCATAAATAGTAATAAGCAGCCAATTTGCTAGTAATATGCATGGTAATAAGCAACTAGTTAAGCAGAACTAGTTGAGTAATTTTTTTTTTTCAGGTTTCTTTAATTATTAAAAAGTTCAGAAGAACAGCATTTATCTGAAAAAGAAGTCTGTTGTAATATTATAAATGTCTTTATCATTGCCAATTTAAAGCATCCTTGCTAAATAAACATTAATTTCTACACTGAAGACTGGAGTAATTATGCTGAAAATTTAGCTTTGATCACAGGAATAAATTAAATTTTAAAATATATTAAAATAGAAAACAGTAATTTTAAATAGTAAAAATATTTCAAATGTTAATGTTTATCTGTACTTTGGATTAAAAAATGCAAGCTTGGTGATCAGAAGAGACTTCTTAAAAACATTAAAAAACTTTTGACTGGTAGTGTATTTTTAAAATACGAACTACTACATCTGGAAGAAAATAAGCCTCATATCATTTAGGGCTGGAAAATCATGTAGCTACTCTGCAATTTTAAATTTTTAAATTTTAGTCTGAGTTGGCAGATTTCATAGAAAATTCCACAGCTAGAATGGCACACAAACTAGCTATGGACTATAAATCCATTCAGTTTGAGAATATCCAACCTGTTTGATGTTTTTAGCCTTTTTTTAAAAAAAATTATTATTTTATTGGTCATGTGTCTTTAGAGGTCTGTTTGGTGTATGATGCCAAATTTGATCCATTTTCTCGATGTATTATGCCCAGTAACCATTTCTAAAGTTGGCAAGTGTATAATGCTTGGTGTTTTAAAATCTGTGTAAATTTAAAAAGTTTTGTAGTGTGTTTCAACCTTTACTTGTGTGCAGATTGACAAGGGCATCTGTGGGCATTGGGGTGTAATGATATATATCCCATACTCTTAAAAGTAGTTTGCTTATCCAGAAGTTTCTCTAGCAGTGACTCAAATTCTATGAAAACTCAATTCACTTTGCATCACATGCCCAAGGTTACTGTCCCATTTGTGGCTGTTGTTTCATAAATCAGTGGGTAATGTAATTGCCTGAGATCGAGGTATACAGCCTATTAATTTACTGTACTCCTCTAGAGGCACTTAAGGTGGCATTACGAATGTTGGAAATGTATTATCTCAAGAAGTCGACTTGCCCGAGATGCAGTTGCAGCCGAAAGGAGATAAATAAGGAACAAACTCTCTTCGCATCTGAAAGAACCAAGACTAATAATGTTCTCTCCTTGCCTGAGACTACCATCAAGAATCCCTCTTTTATTGCCCTTCAAACGGTAATGTGCATGTGCATCTGGATCACATTCTAGGCAGCCCCATTAGGAGGAAAATTCTCTGTCTTGGTCACTTATTTGTTACAGTCTATAATTTTGACATGTACTCTGCATTATGCACTGATTGTTGGATGACACTATCATCCAATGAAAACACCCTCTAACAGCTATCACAGGGAGTTACAGCTCGGCTTACAGAGATCCAACAGAATCTTTGACAGCTGGACCATGAATATTGACATACCCTGCTAAAAAAAACATGTTGTGTTTTGGATGCTTGTATCCTTGCCAGGCTGCTTAACTAGCCACTATCTGGGTAAACCAGCTTCACAGAAAACCCCCTCATCCGTTCGTCTTTCTGTAACATTTATACAAGATGTTAGTTTTTATTATTATTATTTTTATTATTATAATTTCACAAGTAAGGTGTATATTTTTAAAACTCTTAGTACAAAAATGTAAACTGATCACACTCGTAACAATGCTTTCATTACAATTACACTTATTTTCATCCAGTCAATCATTGTTTCAAAACATAAGATTAATGACTATATATCAGTTCATTCAAGAGCAAACAATGCAAGATACATGTTTCAAATCACCTTATGCCGAGTTCAGACTGCACGATTTTCAAAGCAATCGCGTCACAGATGTTTTCAAACTGCATGACTATCTGGGGTAGCATTCCGTCGCTGCTGTGTTCACACTGCATGACTTTACAATAGGAAGAATCGCTGACAACTTTGTCCCGGTCCGCAAACTACGTCTCACAACCAAACACACGCGAGAAGTGACATGGAAACAACGCAAGGTCAGGCGTGCAAGTTCTCACGTGAGACTGGTATTATTATAAAAAAAAAAAATGGTAGCCCGCAAGAAGCTTGTCATACAAATTGCATGTGCACTCATTTGCAGCGGAAAGAAAAGAAGCCGAAGCTATTCTTGTTGATATTGTGGTCTACCTTCGTAACTCCTCCCCCAACATCCCGCTGGCCTGCATGTTGCTGTCTCATTGGCTGAAGGTAATCACCGATGTGATTTTCAGTCAGATCACCTTTCACACGGCATGATTTTGAATCGCCGACAGGGGCAGATATTTAGCATGCCAAATATCTCACGGGTGTCGGTGACACGTCGGCGATTCTCTCAGATCGTGTCTTTGATAATTCACACTGTGTGATTGTCACTCACGTGAACGAGCACCGATTTGCCTGTGATTTTGGGCATTTGTCTGCGATTTCTCAAAACCTGTCGGCGAGTCAAAATCGGGGCTAAAATCATGCAGTCTGAACTCGGCATTAGTTGCTGAAGTAATTACACTAATACAGGCAATAATTGTCACATAAAAAAAAAACACTTACATTACAACTGACATAAAACAACATTATTTTTCTTATCCCATTGGTAGATTATTTTGCCTGTTTCAAGCAAAAACACACTTAATTTTGACTTGTTTTTTTTCTGAAAACAAGACAATAATTTTTACTAATTTGTCTAAAAAATCCTTATTGATTTAAGAATTTTTTAGATATTTTGGCTGGAAACAAGACAAAAAAATCTAAGTAAGAAATGCATTTTTGCAGTGTATCAAAAGGTGTGATGAAGGTATGACATGTCGATAACTGGCTAATGTTCTAGTAATATGCATGCTAATAAGCAACTAGTTAAGAGACCGTAAAATAAAGTGTTGCCCAAAATGGTGGTTATCATCTAAAATAAATGGTTTATTACATTTGGTTATCCTTAAAATGCAAACAAGTTCTTTAGAAACTATATCTATTAAATCTATATCTATAGATATCTATAGATGCACCAAATGATTCACTGATTAACCATTAAGATGAGTTTGATTAAATAATAGACAAATGTTAAACTGAATGAGAAGACAAGCAAATAAAATGTTTGACAGTAAGAGCTTTATGAAAGGCAATTATTGTGAATGAAACATTTATACAGATGAAACACTTATTTTGTGTAGTGAAAAGGACACGTTGTAATGTAAAGTACTGTTCTAAAATAATTGAAAATATGCTGAAATGTTTGAAAAAAGTGCACTTTTGATGATCTTTTGTGATATTAGTACTAAGAGTTTTGAAAATGTAACAGTTGTTTGTGAAAACAGTACTAAAGTGAATAAAAAAACCCTGTCAGTTATAGACCAGCTTGTAGGTATTCAATACACGGTGAACATGTGAAAGACACTTGACACTGGCCTGAGCACTCTTTTCTTACATCTTCTAAAGAAAAGATGTGGTCATGCATGAGTGAGGTTCTACACCGGGTACATGGTTCTCATCAGAGTCCTTTCAATTACATCGACTGTAATGTGGAGACCCTAGTGACCTACACGGAGTCCTCTGTGATTTGGTACGGAAGTGTAATGAGAGACACTGAGAGAAGACCTTGATGGAGTACTCTGCTGATCACCCAGCACGGAGTAAAGTGGGAATTTCTTATTCCAGGAGGGGATCATCAGAAAATCAATGATTTGGAACTGCAGGCAGCTGATGAAATTGCATAATCACGCTAAGTTTTTTCCATGGGAAATTCGGCTGTGACTTCTGGTGGAACTAAAGAACAAGAACACACAGTTACATCTTTGAACTCTTTCACTTCCGTCATCTTTCGGGAGAGGGCCAAAGTTTCATTGCCTATGGCAAAGACATTCCGGCAGTTGCAGAAGCCACAGTTGCCCCGGGCAATGACGGACATGATCTCAGAAAGCAAAACAGTCCCTGGGAGAGTAAGTACAAAGAGCCAAGAGCATTTAAATTTCCTTGGCATTCTCAGCAGCACGGATAACTGACTTCTGGGTTAAATGCAGCAGTTCCAGTTATAATTACTCGCCAGCTCAGTTCTTCTGAAGTACTTTAACAAGGACAAAGGCGCCTCACCTGTGAGGTTCGTGTCTTGCTCACTAGACTTAACTTGTACTGCATGGAATAATGAAGTGAGGGGATAAGTGACTGCCGTTTCCCAGCTCTCCATGGCAGAATGCTTCTCTTTCCATCCCTGTACTGCGACTGGCAGCAAGATGGATATCAATGGAGCTGCAGGTTGGTCAAAAGCCCTGTGGCTCCAGACACCACTTAGATATTCATCAAAGGCTTTGAGCGCAAGCAAGATGAAATACACTAATTTGAGCTGTTCGTCTGTTTGAAATGAAAACAAAAAGGCCTCTCAGAGCGTACTGACACAAGATGACCCTCGCTGTCATAACTGTTGAGATATTATTCAGCTGAGGGATGTCTTAGCTGACAAAGGAAAAAGGAAAGTAGAGGAGATTTCTCTTTGAGATTTTGATTAATAAAAAAGCCTTTGCTCTTCCGCAGTCTGTGCAAACATATTGTACTGATTTTCTGTTATTAAAAAGATTAAGAGTATAAGATTTATAAAACTACATAACACAAAATAAGATATTTATGTATATAGTATATACAGTATCTCACAAAAGTTAGTACACCCCTCACATTTTAGCAACCATTTTAGTATATTCTCAAGGGATAATACTAGGGCTGTCCCCAACTATTAATTTTCATAGTCGAATCAGAATTTTCGAATCTTTCTATAGTCGACCGATGGTCGAATCATCTAGGCCTATGTGTGTGTGTGAATGGGTTGGGAGGGGCACGACACTATAGTCAGCAGGAGGGTAAAACAGTTTTTATTTTATTTTACACACTGCACACAGCAACAACTTTTAATAAAGCGACCAAAACTGCCTGCCAACTGACAGACGAACTTATTTAGGTTTAAATAAAAACACAGAACGCGTCTTTTAGTTCTAAAAACGCGAGGCGCACAGCACTGCCTTTTTTGCTAAGCAACTACCGAAACAGCTGTCCTGTCAGTCAAATCAAAGGATTATAGTGCGAACGCTCTAAAATCTTAGTTTTTTGCTGTTAAGTAAACTGTCATATTAGCAGAAACCCAAAATAATACAGCTCCTGGTTACCCATGATAGACACCAAAGGTTTCTCCTCCATTCTTGCAGAACGCGAATGACGTTGGGCCTTTTTCCGCTCAGTTGATTTTTTTTCAACTTCAGGCGCTCCTGCAAAAACGCGAGGCGCGGGGGGCGCATAAACAGAGCGCAGAGCGCTCACTGCCAACAGAAAACCATTCAAAAGAGGCGCCTCCAATTGCAAAAACGCGTTCGGTGTGATCGCCGCCTAATCCCTGCCGTCAAGATGCTCCTCATCTCGTCATGGATCAGGGCAAGTGAAAATTAAATCTGTCACAGGGGTGGTTAGATTTATTCACAAACACGTTAAAAATATTTATTGAACGCTTCTTTCTTTTCACTTTTGTTTTTACTGCATTATCATAATCAAAGGCTGTATATAACTTAATATAACCGTACAAAACCAGTAGTTCTGTGTGCAATTAGACATTGAGCACCCCCATATTGCCAAAATGGTATGATGCTCGTTTCACCCGCGAAGATTCGACTGTGAGATCGGTGGTCGAATCAGGCTCCGCATATCGATGCATCGAATCTTCGACTATTCGGGGACAGCCCTAGATAATACTATAGAAATGAAACTTGGATATATTTTAGAGTAGTCAATAAGCAGCTTGTATAGCAGTATAGATTTACTGAAAATTACTCAATTAAATAACTGTAGAAAAGGTTATAGATTGGAAAGCCTTCCTAAAATCTATACTTTGTATCACAGTAAAGCATCTGACCAAGTAAAGGCTCCTAGATAAAAGTTGTCCACTAGAGGATGGATACCCGACCCGAGCCCGACGGTACCCGACGGGCCGGGCCGGGTTCGGACAGATATTTAGATAGGATGCTCGGGTTCGGGTCGGGCTCGGTCACATCAGCGCGATAGTGTGCGCCTGTGTTATAACGGCGCTTTTTGCCCCATGTGCACTAATGCTCTCATCTGTTGACATTTCGAACGCCTTCCTACCAGTGATGCGGGGGTCAATGTATAAACAACCCGAACCCGACCAACGTTTTCAACTAACCCGCCCGCAACTCGGACCGCAAAAAAAAAAAAAAAAAAAAATTGTACCCGACCCGCTTGTTTAATATTTGCGACTGACACCAGCGATTATATGCGGCTATGCGGTGAAGATGCATTCACTGTCAAACATTGTTCACTGTCAAACATCATTTTTGTTTTCAATCCCTGGTTTTAAACAAGCATAAATGAGATAATTTATATATTATTGCTTAAGGAAATTAAACAGACCTAGGCATTTGAAAAGACATAGTGAGATGTGTCTAATAATACCAAAAAGAAAGAGAAGCATTGGACATAATCAACATATTCGAGACATTTATTAGGAATACCATTTTCTTAACAATTAAGATGCTGCATGTGTTTATCCAGTCTAATCGAAGTGTACGTCTCTCCCTCGACTTTCCCAACAAAAATCCCACCCCCTCTCAGAAAATACATAAAACTGACATTACTGAGCTATATGCGTTTAAAAGTAGCCTATTAAAATGGTACAATGGCATTGCTCAGTTCAGCGTGTTGGAAATCGGGCATTTTGTCCCGCGTCAGCATTTATTCAACAGTTAATAACGCTCAACATTCAAAAGGTAAATATTATTCAGCCAATAAAGTGTAGGCCTATGTATTTCATAGAAAATTGTGTCTAGTACTATATAAATTACAAAGGTTTATTTAGCATCTTTATTTCAAACGACCCAACCGACCGCGAACCGAATATCATTAAAAATATTTTTGGATGACTCGTAACCGCAGGCAAGCGCTCATTTTAGATCAACCCACGCATCACTGCTTCCTACAGATGCTTAAAAGCGGGCTTTCCACACAAAAAAAGTGCATGTTTCATTAGTATGAGAAAAAATTAAATTTTAACTGTGTCGGGCTGGGATCGGGATCGGGATCGGACAATAAATATCTTAATGCCTGTCGGGCTCGGGTCGGGTTCGGTTACTGCTCTGTCGGACGCGGGCCAGGCTCGGACAGAAAAATGCGGCCCGATCCGCACTCTATTGTCCACTACATCAGTCGTCACCAAGAACCATTTCAAGGGTTAAACTCGCAGAGCATGAAAGTGTCCCAATGCAGTGGGCTCAGAGTGAACTTTATTGACAGCCAAAGCTTGCAGGAGGCCATAAAGATGATTTCAGGTTGGGATGGTGACCTCTGCACACTACAGCATGAATACACAAGGTGATGGGAGGGAGGCTGGGGGTCTCACTCAATCACCTTCTAATGGCAGCTTTGTAGCCCCTGCTTAGAGAGATAAACAGAAAAACAGCTCATGACAGCCTTGAGCTTTGAGGGTAGCCAGGAATAAATCGAGCACAGTGTTCAAGAGCTCATTATTAGAACACTTCTACAGATTAGGATGATAAACAATGTCCTGAGTTTGAACCTGCCTAATGCGTTGAACCTTGCACTGGCAAACAGAAATAATTTGATCTTTTAACAGGTAACTTCTTAAAGTAATGAGTAAAGTTATGTGTTATTTGATAAATTTGCAACATAATATACAATAACATCCACACCTGTCAAAAATGTTAAAGGACCCCACTGAACCAGATTTCTATGCTTTCAATCTTTTAAAAGTCTTTATGTGTAGCTCCATATGACTATGACTTAATACAGCAGGTATAGTTTTCTCTTCTCATTAACACTTACTCAGTTAGGTTTTATTTGTACACTACATTCACAAGGCTGCAGTTACCCAGATGAGCCTGTGTTATAACATACCTCAGAATGTTGTGACTGGCCAATCAGAATCGATTATTCCTTGTAGCCGTGTAATAAGTATATACAGGGGCTGGTCATATAATTAGAATATCTTCAAAAAGTTGATTTATTTCACTAATTCCATTCAAGAAGTGAAACTTGTATAATGTATACATATTCATTCCACGCAGACTAATATATTTCAAGTGTTTATTTCTTTTAATTTTGATAATTATAACTAACAACTAATGAAAACCCCAAATTCAGTATCTCAGAAAATTAGAATATTACTTAAGACCAATACAAAGAAAGGATTTTTAGAAATCTTGGCCAACTGAAAAGTATGAACATGAAAAGTATGAGCATGTACAGCACTCAATACTTAGTTAGGGCTCCTTTTGCCTGAATTACTGCAGAAATGTGGCATGGCATGGAGCTGATCAGTCTGTGGCACTGCTCAGGTGTTATGAGAGCCCAGGTTGCTCCGATAGTGGCCTTCAAGTCAAGTCAAGTCACTGCAACTGCACAAAGCAACTGCACAGTATTTAAACAGCACAATAGTGTGTAAGTAACGCATTATTGTAAACAATCAATTTTCAGTTAAAGGCAGTTCATCAATCAGTGATATTATCGTCCAGTTCAGTTCAAATAGTATAGGATATCACTGGAAAGTGTCCCCAACTAAGCAAGCCAGAGGCGACAGCGGCAAGGAACCAAAACTCCACAGGTGACAGAAATGGAGAAAAAAAAACCTTGGGAGAAACCAGGCTCAGTTGGGGGACCAGTTCTCCTCTGGCCAGACGAAACCAGCAGTTTGTAACAATGTCCAATTGTAGAGAACTCATCATGTTCCCGATGGCCGTCTAGGTTGGCGAGGTCTTTATTGATGATCCGTCTCTGGAGCTCATCTGGTTGACATTCAGGGCAATAGAAGTCATCTCCAGGTGGTGATCCATGATCTAAGCTGGGTACGGACTGGATCCAGGGGACTGCAGTGACCATCTGATCCGGATACATGCTGGGTCTGGTGGCTACGGTGACCTTGGAATAAGAATGAAACAGACTAATATTAGCGAGATGCCATTCTTTTTACGATGCAACGGGTACATCAGGTGTTATGGGAAGTGTTTTAGGTTCCAGTTGACCTAATTAATGCAGCCTAACAATCCTTTAACGGATTTGAATTATAGGAATGTGTTAATTTTTTATGTGTAAGCCAGGTTAAAGAGATGTGTCTTTAATCTAGATTTAAACTGACAGAGTGTGTCTTCCTCCCGAACAGTGTTAGGTAGATTGTTCCAGAGTTTAGGCGCTAGATAAGAAAATGATCTGCCACCGGCAGTTGATTTTGATATTCTAGGTATTATCAAATTGACAGAATTTTGAGAATGCAGCGGACGTGAGGGACTAAAATGCGATAGGAGCTCGCTCAAGTACTGAGGAGCTAAACCATTGAGGGCTTTATAAGTAATTAGCAAGATTTTAAAATCTATATGATGTTTTATAGGGAGCCAGTGCAGTGTTGACAGAACCGGGCTAATATGGTCATACTTTCTGGTTCTAGTCAGAACTCTTGCTGCTGCATTTTGGACCAGCTGGAGTTTGTTTATTAAGCGTGCAGAACAACCACCTAATAAAGCATTACAATAATCTACCCTTGAGGTCATGAACGCATGTTTCGGCATTTGACATTGACAGCATAGGTCGTAATTTCTATATATTTTTAAGATGGAAAAATGCGGTTTTGCAAATGCTAGAAATGTGGCTTTCAAAGGAGAGATTGCTATCGAATAGGACACCTAGGTTCCTAACTGATGATGATGAATTTACAGAGAAGCCATCTAGTATTAGACTGTGTTTTAGGTTATTACTTGTGGAGGTTTTAGGTCCAATAATTAACACCTCTGTTTTTTCAGAATTTAACAGTAGGAAGTTATTCGCCATCCATTGTTTAATATGAGCTAAGCATTCTATTAGTTTTTCAAATTGGTATGTTTCGCCGGGCCGTGAAGAAATATAGAGCTGAGTATCATCAGCGTAACAATGAAAGCTAACACCATGTTTCCTGATGATATCTCCCAAGGGTAACACGTAAAGCGTAAAAAGTAATGGCCCTAGTACTGAGCCTTGAGGTACTTCATACTGCACTTGCGATTTAAATGATACCTCTTCATTTATTTCCACAAACTGATGACGGTCAGATAAGTACGATTTGAACCATGCCAGTGCACTACCCTTAATGCCTACATAATTTTCAAGTCTATTTAAAAGAATGTTGTGGTCAATAGTATCAAACGCAGCACTAAGATCCAGAAGCACTAATAGAGAGATGCAACCACGATCGGTTGACAAGAGCAGGTCATTTGTAACTCTAATAAGAGCAGTCTCAGTACTATGATATGGTCTAAAACCTGACTGGAAATCCTCACAGATACCATTTTTCTCTAAGAAGGAGCATAATTGTGAGGATACTACCTTTTCTAGTATCTTTGACACTAAAGGGAGATTCGAAATTGGTCTGTAATTAATTAATTCAGTGGGGTCAAGTTGTGGTTTTTTAATGAGTGGCTTAATAACAGCCAGTTTGAAGGTTTTGGGGACATATCCTAACGATAGTGATGAATTAATAATATTCAGAAGAGGATCTATGACTTCTGGAAGTACCTTCTTTAGCATATTAGATGGAATAGGGTCTAACATACATGTTGTGGGTTTAGATGATTTAACAAGTTTATACAATTCTTCCTCTCCTATAATAGAGAATGAGTGGAATTGTTCCTCAAGAGATCTACAGCGCATTATCTGATGTGATACTGTAGCGGGCGGCTGTATGGTTACAATTTTATCTCTAATAGTGTCTATCTTGGAAGTAAAGTAGTTCATAAAGTCATTACTGCTGTGCTGTTGGGAAATGTCTGCATCTGTTGCTGCTATATTTTTCATTAATTTAACCACGGTATTGAACAAATACCTAGGGTTATGTTTGTTTTCTTCTAAGAGAGATGAAAAGTTATCCGATCTGGCAGTTTTTAATGCTTTTCTGTAAGATAAGTTACATTCACGCCAAGCAGTACGAAAAACCTCTAGTTTTGTTTTCCTCCAGCTGCGTTCCATTTTCCGTGCTTTTCTCTTTAGGGCACGAGTGTGATCGTTATACCACGGTGTTACACTGTTTTTCTTAATCTTTTTTAAGCGCACTGGAGCAACTGCATCTAAAGTGCTAGAAAAGAGTCCATAGTTTCTATTACATCATCAAATTTTTCTGAGCTATTGGATATGTTGAAGAATTTAGAAAAGTCAGGAAGATTACTTACAAAGCAGTCTATTGTAGTGGAAGTGATGGTTCTACCGTACTTGTAGCAAGGAGTTGAATTTACAGGAGTTTACAAGAGACTAGATAATGATCTGAGATATCATCGCTTTGCTGCAGAATTTTAATGCCATTAACATCAATTCCACGTGACAGTATTAAATCTAGGGTAACACTTTATTTTAAGGGTCCAGAATAATGCATTAGTTAAGCATTAATTAACGGTTAATTTGTTCACAGTTAAGCATTAGTTAAGCACAAACACACTAGTAATTAATTGTTAATTTAACATTTTAAGGTTCCCAAATGATGTATTAGTTAAGTATTAGTAAACTAATAATTCACGATTAACTTGTTCACAATTATGCATCAGATAAGCATGAACACATACATAATGATTAACAGAACATACAGTAAGGGCATATTAGCCATTATTTACAAATTGTTAAACATTTAAAGACACATAAATAAGCAAAAATAAATAACAAAAATAAGCTAGTAATTAATAAATAACTGAATGTACAGTAAATACATGTTTGCCATTATTTACAACTTAATAAGCCAATATTATTATTATTAGTAGTAGTATTTGTAAATATATGTTTGTGATTTACCATCTATTAAGTTAACCAAATAATAAACTAGTAATTATGTTTAATTACTGCTGGTTTGCAAATATACATGGCTAAAATAGTGTAATAAAGACTATTTGATGCATCAGGTTCAACAGTTCTAATGTTAAAGCTATATCCACATTAATTATGGCACTTATTAAGTGATATTCAAGTTTATTTACCAGATTAAGCCAATAATTAAGGCTAACCTGCCATTAATACAGTACTAATAAAGTCGATTTGACTAAAGTGAAAGTTATATCCACATTAATTATGGTACTTAAGTGATATTTAAGTTTATTCACCAGAATGAGGCAATAATAATACTGACGTATTTACAGCATCTATACATACAAATACATACGTATTTTTAGCATTTTAACGTACAATACGTACGTTTTGACAACACCTAAAAACAAATCCTTATGAAAATGGAAGTCGCGGCATTAATTTAATTATTATTGTTGTTATTAATTGTCATACCAATTGCCTAATGTTTTCAATTGCATTATTAAATAGTTGAATCGTTTACTTTATATGAAATTATAACATTTCATACTGTTCTGTGTGATTTCTGCTGCTTGTTTCCAAGAATAGGTCTACATAATGTTAAACAATCCTACACTTTAAACCAAATACATTCCTGCAATCGTTTAAGCATTCATGTAATATTAACTTCGTTTGCCTAGTGGGACACAAAAGGCGTTTTCTCTGACATGCTGTGACTAACACCATAAAATATACTGAACATGCATCATAATTACAAAATTAAAAAAGATTTTATTTGTGCGCTGCAATCTCCATAGGACTGCGAGGAACAGACCCAAATTCAGCCTTTATCCGGCAATCTTCATCTCCATCCCAAGCAGCGTCTTCAGCAGCAACAGCTATAAACCCGCGCTGAAGTGCATTTTCCAAATTCAAATATTGCTGCATTAAGAAACGACAGGTTTTACGGCAGGAAAATCGAATGCTCATTGGCTCTCGCCTGCCTTCGTCACAGATTACGACATGCTGTGTTTCTGGTGAGATGTGTTTGAATGATGCGCGGTCGCATTCACGTAGTGGATCAGGACAGTAATATGGATAATATTTTCAGCGATTAACAATTTAAAATCTGCCCAGCACCTCAAACAAACCTACTGTATTCTGACAGAGAGGACTGCGGCTGCAAATGCATCGTCATTTGGATTACTTTTTGGTATGGCTGTTGATATTTTTGCAATAAATCAATGATTGTGATTGCACTTTTAAGTCTGTCATGTTTTGTTTTCTTTATTACTGTACAGAAAGAGTTATGGTTAACGTTAGCTTTAGAGGTAGGAGTGGGGTTAGTGACTATAAAAATATTTTTATTTCAAATTCTTACTAAAATGGCACTTTCCCTGCATATTTTGGTCAGTTACGTTTTATATGCTTTTATATTCGCTATAAAATGGGTAGATTTAGGTTTGGGGTAGGTTAAGGGGACTAGAAATCAAAATCTAAACGTTACGTATACCTACGCATAAACAATGAGACCAGGCTGAATTAATGGCTTATTCTGGTAAATAAACTTGAATATCACTTAATAAGTGCCATAATTAATGTGTATATAGCTTTCACTTTAGAATAGGGGGTCAAATCGGCTTTATTAGTACTGTATTAATGGCAGGTTAGCCTTAATTATTGGCTTATTCTGGTAAATAAACTTGAATATTACTTAATAAGTGCCATAATTAAAGTGGATATAGCTTTCACTTTAGAATAGGGGGTCAAATCGGCTTTATTAGTACTGTATTAATGGCAGGTTAGCCTTAATTATTGGTTTATTCTGGTAAATAAACTTGAATATCACTCAATAAGTGCCATAATTAATGTGGATATAGCTTTCACTTTAGAATAGGGGGTCAAACGTTATGGGGGATTTATCATTAACACTTGTTTCTCTGGATAATGCTATATGAAGCACCATTACTTCAAACGAGTTATATTTGAAGCCATTTCTCTGAGAGACATTGAGAATATTGCTATAAATAGTAGAAACACCTCCCCCTTTACCTTTTAGACGCGGTTCATGTTTATAACAGTAATCTTGGGGGGTTGACTCGTTTAAAATAATGTCTGGTTTTAGCCAGGTTTCTGTCAAACAGAGCACATCCAGGTTATTATCAGTGATCATATCATTTACAAAAAGTGCTTTCGTAGAAAGGGACCTGATATTCCATAAGCCAAGCTTTCAATTGTTTCTCTGTATTATATATATTTTTTATTTGTTGAACATCAATTAAATTGTTAGTCTTGATTTGGTTCAGGCGTTTTTTGTATTTTCTAGCTCGGGGAACAGACACAGTCTCTATAGTGTGATATCTAGGTGAAAGGGTCTCTGTGTGCTGAGAATTAACTGATTTCTGTGACATGAGGCGGCTAGCAGACGGTCGGTTTAGCCAGTCTGTCTGCTTCCTGACCTGGGCCCCAGTTAGTCAAGTGCAAACTCTAAGACTATGTGCCATATTTCTAGATAGGAGAGATGCTCCACATCCGGAGGGATGAAGACCATCTCTTTTCAACAGGTCGGGTCTGCCCCAGAAACTCGTCCAATTGTCTATGAAACCTATGTTATTCCACGGGCACCACTTTGACATCCAGCCGTTTAATGATGACAATCTACTATGTATCTCGTCACCACGGTAAGCAGGGAGGGGACCAGAGCATATTACAGTGTCTGACATTGTACTTGCAAGTTCACACACCTCTTTAACATTATTTTTAGTGATCTCCGACTGGTGAAGTCGAACATCATTAGTGCCGACGTGAATAACAATCTAACTGAATTTACGTTTAGCATTAGCCAGCACTTTTAAATTTGCCAAGATGTCAGGCGCTCTGGCTCCCGGTAAACACTGGACTATGGTGGCTGGAGTCTCTATTTTCACGTTCCGTACAATAGAATCGCCAATTACTAGAGCACTTTCATCAGGTTTCTCAGTGGGTGCTTCACTGAGTGGGGAGAACCTGTTTGATGTTATGATCGGAACAGAAGAGCGGTGTTTTGACCCACGACTATGCCGTCTCACAGTCACCCAGTTGCCCTGCTGCATGGGCGTTGTTACCGGAACTGGAACTGAACTGAACAATGTGCATGGCTTTCTGAGCTAGTCGCATCCGAAACCGTATCTAAGGCCCTCACATTCTTACTATCCTCTATTAAAGTTTGGATGCATGACTCTAGTTCTGAAATCTTCTCTGTCAGCCTGACTATATTCCTGCATTTATCACATGTATAAGGCTCACTGCTGACAGAGATAGATAAGCTATACATGTGGCAAGCGGTGCAGACAACAACAGTAGGAGAAGAAGCCATTACTCACCGTGATTGTAGAATGATTCCAACTTACCACTGTTGTTGGATGAATTCCTGAAGAACAGATCAGGGGGAGAAAAAACGGAACGGAACCGGCTAAAGGAGTAACTTACTAACGATATTAAACACGAGAAAAAATGTGAATGGAACGTGGATGGCAAGCTAACCGGCTAACACAATGCTAATGATTGTAAAACAAGAGTTAAAAGCGTGAATGGAGTGCGAGCGGCAAGTTAACCGGCTAAATGTAAGACTAACGCGCTGCACTCGCGATTATAGAATAAGGCAAACGATCAAATTAGTCAGATTAGGATAATATCAGAAATTTGGTGGAAGTTAAGATATATCTATCAATTTAAAACAACAGAATTAACAATAAGATCCAACAATAAAAATCCAACAGAAAAACGAATTTCCAGAGAGCTACAAACACAGACCACTCTGCAGCAAGGCAAACAGGAAACAAGGGAAACAGCGAAACAGTGACACCCCGAGCCTTTGGGTGTCTTCAGCTCTTCTGCATTGCTGGGTCTGGCATATCGCATCTTCCTCTTCACAATACCCCATAGATTTTTTATGGGGTTAAGGTCAGGTAAGTTTGCTGGCCAATTAGGAACAGGGATACCATGGTCCCTAAACCAGGTACTGGTAGCTTTGGCACTGTGTGCAGGTGCCAAGTCCTGTTGGAAAATGAAATCTGCATATTGTTAAGACCACTTGGCTCATACAGTGATCATAACATTAAAGGGAGACCACACCGATCGCTACATTTAACAAAGAATGTTTATTTAACAAAATAAAAGATGTATCAGTAAATGTAATGGTTAACCAAAAGTGTAGTGTTCGTCAGTAGAATGAAACGTGTGTTGAGCGGAGGTAAGTATGAGGAGCGAGGCAGCAACCAGCCGCACGGACCGACGGCCCGAACAAGAAAGAGAGCGAGCGAGACCCCGGAAGGCCTCTTTTAACAGGTCCTCCATTAACCTTCACGGCCAGGTTACAGCTCCACCTGTAGGACTAAGACAGACAGACAGACAGACAGACAGCAACCATAAAACACAGACAAACGACGAGCTGCCCAGCAGCACGGGAAAGCCGGTCGTGACAATATCCATAAAGTTGGTAAGCAGCAGGAAGCATGAAGTGCTCTAAAATGTCCTGGTATACAGCTGCGTTGACCTTGGACCTCAGAAAACACAGTGGACCAACACCAGCAGATGACATGGCACCCCAAACCATCACTGACTGTGGAAACTTTACCCTGGACCTCAAGCAATGTGGATTCTGTGCCTCTCCTCTCTTCCTCCAGACTCTGGGACCCTGATTTCCAAAGGAAATGCAAAATTTACTTTCATCAGAGAACATAACTTTGGACCACTCAGCAGCAGTCCATTCCTTTTTGACGCTTCTGACGCTGTCTGTTGTTCAAGAGTGGCTTGACACAAGGAATGCGACAGCTGAAACCCATGTCTTGCATACGTCTGTGCGTAGTGCAGCTGCAGTCCACTCTTTGTGAATCTCCCCCACATTTTTGAATGGGTTTTGTTTCACAATTCTCTCCAGGGTGTGGTTATCCCTATTGCTTGTACACTTTTTTTCTACCACATCTTTTCTTTCCCTTCGCCTCTCTATTAATGTGCTGGGACACAGAGCTCTGTGAACAGCCAGCCTCTTTTGCAATGACCTTTTGTGTCTTGCCCTCCTTGTGCAAGGTGTCAATGGTCGTCTTTTGGACAATTGTCAAATCAGCAGTCTTCCCCATGATAGTGTAGCCTACAGAACTAGACTGAGAGACCATTTAAAGGCCTTTGCAGGTGTTTTGAGTTAATTACCTGATTAGAGTGTGGCACTAGGTGTCTTCAATACTGAACCTTTTCACAATATTAAAATTTTTTGAGATACTGAATTGGGGTTTTCATTAGCAAGGTAATGTTGGCAAATACTATAGCTAGGGGCTACAGTTAAAATGTACAGTAACACTTTAGATTATGAAACAGCATTAACTGTTAACTAGTTACTTAGAAGCATACATCTTACTAATATATTGGCTGTTTATTAATACTTTTATTAATAACATCATCCAAGATGTTCATATCTATCTTTCTTCAGTCGTAAAGAAATTATGTTTTTCAAGGAAAACATTTCAGAATTTCTCTCCATATAGTACTTCTATGGTGAGCACCAAAGGGCTCTAAACGATCCCAGCCAAGGAAGAAGGGTCTTATCTAGCGAAATAACATGTTACTTTCTAAAACAATTTACAATTTATATACTTTTTACCTCAAATGCTCATCTTGTCTAGCTCTGTGTATTTTGGTTCACGACAGTTAAGGCATGTCGAAAAACTCCCATCTCATTTTTTTCTTCAACTTTTCAACTACATGTTAACTAACACTCCTTAGACTATTAGTAGACTTAGTTTAACGTTAGGCTAGGTAGAAGGTTCATGTACTTGCAAAGTTACATATAATCAGTTTGTCATTTGGGGAACCATCAAAATACAGTTTTAGCATATATTTTGCATATTACTAATAATAATTACTGCTAGCTGACATGCAATTGCAGAGTTACTTATCAAAAGCTGTCTAAAGGGTACCATCAAAACAATAAAACTATTAATACAAATGTGTCATATTACACATTCATCTCATCTAATCTTATGGCTCTTTGAGAAATATTATTATAATTACTTATAAGTGGTCTTTGTATGCTTTAAGTAAAGTGACGAGAAACATTGCAAGATATGAGACTTATAATACATTATAACTATGAGGAGGTGATCAAACTCTTAAAAGCTATAACCACAAATAAGTAAAAATTATAATACATTAAAACTGTTCTTATGAATACTCATGAGATGATAAAACGTATTATAAGGTTTTTTATAATGCATTATGCATTTATTATAATGCCTTAAGAATACCCTTATAATGTATTATAAATACGGGCTTCATAGAAAGTGTTACCAATTTTTCCTCAAAAAAAAAAAACAAACAAACAAAAAAAAAAACATATTTTTTTACAACTGAGGAAAGAAAGACATCTTGGATGACAAGAAGGTGAGTACATTATCTGTACACTTTTGTTCTGGAAGTGAACTACTCCTTGAATGCCTTATTCTGCATGAGCATACTCTATCCATATCTACACATAACTACTACAAAACAACTACCCTGCTATCAATAAGCAGCAGAAGCAATTAATAGTGAAAAAGTTAAATGTGCATTTATGTAACATCCAGATATCATGAAAAACCCACTCTCTTATGATTTTGTTGTTGTTGTTGTTGTTGCTTTCATTGTTTTTCATACATTAGGTAAAAAGAAAATAATTTTTATTCACCTATTCTAAAACCCACTCTTTCTATAAATAATCCCATTTTGCATTGGTTAATGTACCAATAACCTTATTTACATTCTGATCATGTAACGCCGTTCCTCCCCAAACTTTAAATAAATAAATACATCCTTTTAATGTCAGTCACAATTGCCTCTGCTCCAAGCATTAATGAAAACACTCTTAGAAGAACTAGGTGTCAAAGGAATTACCAGGAACCCGAATATTACAGCTCAGTGTCATCTACATGACACACCTATTGGCACAGAACAAGCTTCACAGATGGGGCCACACTGTAAGCATATGACATTGAGCTACATGATATTTAATGACCTTTCTGTAAGGCGTTTAATACCTCTTAAAGCATATTACTCATAAACAGGCTAAATGTTTCACATGTCACTTTCTAGTCATTTATTTATTCAGCCATTACTTTGTCATCCTCTGCAAAATCTCAGACCAAATCAGCAGAGAATGTCAAAGTGCCCCATCTCAATGTGAACTGCGGGGGTGTTTTCACACCGTGAGCGGTGAGTGACTGGCAGCGGTGTTTGGACAGGTGCCC
This sequence comes from Garra rufa, assembly GCF_049309525.1. Classification (NCBI taxonomy): domain Eukaryota; kingdom Metazoa; phylum Chordata; class Actinopteri; order Cypriniformes; family Cyprinidae; genus Garra; species Garra rufa. Next base: position 6,349,030 of record NW_027394276.1, on the reverse strand, counting down.
CTAATTGGCAGGTGGAGCTCTCGGCCGCAGCTGTAGCTGCTGGGACTAATGATGAGTCGGGCCGGACGGGCAGCAGAGAAGCGTTTGGAACGTCTCTGCCGACTTGCACGGTGACAGAGTTGCCGGGGATGATGCTGTTTCAGGCTGATTAATTTGAGTGGCGGGTCCAGTCGCAAAGAAGGAGTGTAAAGTGAGGGGGGGGGGGGGGGGGGAGTGGAGCTGTGTGGGCTGTGACATTGTCCTTTATTATCAGAGAACCTTAGCGGCAGCAGTCTCAAGCAAATGAGACAGCCCCCCTGGGAAGGATGGTAGTGGAGAGCTTCTCTCCGGCATGTCATATTACAGCTGCTGGTGTGAAAGCCCTCCCTTGGTGACAGGTGAGAATACACTCAAGTTACATGGGTGTAGGTAGGTTTAGCGGTTTGGGTGGGCCCAAAGTCTACTGTGATCCACATGAAAGTCAACATGAAATTAGAATTAACCTTTTTATTTACTTAATGTTTATATTTGTGTGAATTATTAATGGATTAATGGAATTTTTTCAAAATTGAACTAAATCTACAACTAAATCTAGTGACTAATGAAGATCTTACTTGATGAATAAATACGGGTAAATTGGAGCAGTGTTGGATTGTGCAACCCTGATCTAGATATTTCTTAAAGCATTAGTTCACCTAAAAATCTAAAATTCTGTTACTTATTACTCACCCTCATGTCATTCCAAAACCCGCAAGACCTTTGTTCATCTTTGGAACACAAATTAAGATATTTTTTGATTAAATCTGAGAGCTTTTTGGCCCTGCATTGACAGCAATGCAACTAAAATGTTCCCAGGCCCAGAAAGGTAGTAAGGACATTGTTAAAATAGTCCATGTGACATCAGTAGTTTAACCATAATGTTATGTATCTTCCGTGTCAGTGTCCTGCCATTCACGAGAATACCACAACGTGTGTTGCTGATGTAGGAGCCGGCGTTCTGACATAAAACTTTGTTTACATGCAGAAGAAGACGCACACTGTACATAAAACGTCTCAGGTTACATATGTAAGCATGGTTCCCTGAGAAGGGGAACGAGACACTGTGTCCTCTAGAGCAGTGTTTTTCAACCTTTTTTGAGCCAAGGTACATTTTTAATTGAAAAAAAATCACAAGGCACACCAGCAATCGAAACTGTAAAAAAATGTAACTCTGTAGCCTATATTAACAATATACAGCCATTCTTATCGAAGTGTCTTGAACAGGAATCAAATAAACACAAAGAAAAAAGTATTTTATGATCTTTCATATTCAGGGCTCGAAATTAACTTTTTTACTTGGTAGCACCCAAAAAGTAAGGAGTAGGGATGCATCGATACGAATCGGCCGATCATGCTTGCGCGTTTTGTCAGTAAAGCCGGTTCTGTAATCAGCGGTAAATGCCATCAGGTGCGTGATTTCACGTTGAGCCGTATATACTACACACAGCCGTTGTTTACCGACGAGCTGCGCAAATCAATGTTCATTATCAGTGTGAATGTTCGCAGCTCGTCAGTGAACAACGGCTGTGTGTAGTCCTAGTAAGGAGCACCAAAAAAAATTTAGGAGCACCCACTGAATATTAAGGAGCACCACAACTGCCAATTGAGCAGATCAGCCAGCACTCATCCTGGCATTTCTTTTTAGTAATGCACCAAACTTAATTCTTCATGGCTGATTCTGATTGCTGATGCTTTACAAGCAAATGGGCTGACTCTAGATTCTAAAAGGCTTTTTAAAAAATATTTATTTTAAATCTTAAGCAAGGGACAAGAATATATTAAAATATGAGTACATGAACAAGATGTTTATTTTCTCTATTATAGGTAGAGCCATTTAAATTAGAGGCAACCACTGCATTTTTAAACAATCTGTGGTAGAAATAGCAAAAAATAAACTACACAATTCTTTCTTAATCCTATTAAGGGCAAACAATAAATGCAGCTATAATCAAAGTAGGCTACTCTCTCAATTTCAAAGTGCAAATAGAGACCAAATTTTTCAAGCATGATACAGAGCTATTGACAAATACACAACCTATGAACCTATTATAACCCACATATACTAATAACAGCCTAGATATGTTATGTAGCCTAATTTGCGTACATTTGGGAGTCGCTCTCTAAACCCGATGTATCAAAATTGCCTTTGAATGCACGTGCGTGTTTTGCTTTCGGTTTCGTTTTGACGATCGCACGAAACTCTCGGCGGTGCTGAGCATGCATTAACGCATTAATTTAACAAAAGAATTTGAAAGTGGGGGACCACAAACGGAATTTCGAAAAGTCTGATGTGAATGTCCCAGCCAACATGCATATGTGGGGCCCACATGGTTTATGCTTGGGCTATATGGGTACCAAGTGGGCATGGTCCCAAAATGGGCATCTTATCTGGGGCCCACTTGAGGTAGCTAAGTAGGTCCCACATGGGTCAAAAGAGGTGGGCTCCCCATGTGGGTCCCAGCTGGGTCACTAATGAGAAATGAGCATATGGGCTCAAAATGGTCTATACAAGTGGGGCCCATATGGGTTTAACATATGGGTCAGTCATGGGCAAACTCAATCAATCCCATACAGGCTGCCTACATGGGGCCAAGGTAGTACTCATATAGTTACCGTCTATATGGTTTAAGAATGGGGAAACACATACGGGGCCCGCTTTGATGAACCATATGGGTTTGGCATGGGCAAACTCAATCAATCCCATACAGGCTGCCTAGATGGGGCCAATGTAGTACCCAGATAGTTACCATCTATATGGGTTCAAAATGGGGAAACACATATGGGGCCCACTTTGATAAACCATATTGGTTTGGCATGGGTAAACTCAAACAATCCCATATAGGCTGCCTACATGGGGCCAAGGTAGTACCCAGATAGTTAACGTCTATATGGGTTCAGAATGGGGAAACACATATGGGGCCCGGTTTGATAAACCAAATGGGTTTGGCATGGGCAAACTCAATCAATCCCATACATGCTGCCTAGATGGGGCCAATGTAGTACCCAGATAGTTACCATCTATATGGGTTCAAAACGGGGAAACACATATGGGGCGCACTTTGATAACCCATATGGGTTTGGCATGGGCAAACTCAATCAATCCCATACAGGCTGCCTAGATGGGGCCAATGTAGTACCCAGATAGTTACCATCTATATGGGTTCAAAACGGGGAAACACATATGGGGCCCACTTTGATAACCCACATGGGTTTGGCATGGGCAAACTCAATCAATCCCATACAGGCTGCCTAGATGGGGCCAATGTAGTACCCACATAGTTACCATCTATATGGGTTCAAAACGGGGAAACACATATGGGGCCCACGTTGATAAACCATATGGGTTTGGCATGGGTAAACTCAATCAATCCCATATAGGCTGCCTACATAGGGCCAAGGTAGTACCCAGATAGTTAACGTCTATATGGGTTCAGAATGGGGAAACACATATGGGGCCCGGTTTGATAAACCATATGGGTTTGGCATGGGCAAACTCAATCAATCCCATACAGGCTGCCTACATGGGGCCAAGGTAGTACTCAGATAGTTAACGTCTATATGGGTTCAGAATGGGGAAACACATATGGGGCCCACTTTGATAAACCATATGGGTTTGGCATGGGCAAACTCAAACAATCCCATACAGTCTGCCTACATGGGGCCAATGTAGTACCCAGATAGTTAACGTCTATGTGGGTTCAGAATGGGGAAACACATATGGGGCCCGGTTTGATAAACCATATGGGTTTGGCATGGGCAAACTCAATCAATCCCATACAGTCTGCCTAGATGGGGCCAATGTAGTACCCACATAGTTACCATCTATGTGGGTTCAAAACGGGAAAACACATATGGGGCCCATGTTGATAAACCATATGGGTTTGGCATGGGTAAACTCAATCAATCCCATATAGGCTGCCTACATGGGGCCAAGGTAGTACCCAGATAGTTAACGTCTATATGGGTTCAGAATGGGGAAACACATATGGGGCCCGGTTTGATAAACCAAAAGGGTTTGGCATGGGCAAACTCAATCAATCCCATACAGGCTGCCTACATGGGGCCAAGGTAGTACTCAGATAGTTAACGTCTATATGGGTTCAGAAAGGGGAAACACATATGTGGCCCACGTTGATAAACCATATGGGTTTGGCATGGGCAAACTCAATCAATCCCATACAGTCTGCCTACATGGGGCCAATGTAGTACCCAGATAGTTACCATCTATATGGGTTCAAAACGGGGAAACACATATGGGGCCCACTTTGATAACCCACATGGGTTTGGCATGGGCAAACTCAATCAATCCCATACAGGCTGCCTAGATGGGGCCAATGTAGTACCCACATAGTTACCATCTATATGGGTTCAAAACGGGGAAACACATATGGGGCCCACGTTGATAAACCATATGGGTTTGGCATGGGTAAACTCAATCAATCCCATATAGGCTGCCTACATGGGGCCAAGGTAGTACCCAGATAGTTAACGTCTATATGGGTTCAGAATGGGGAAACACATATGGGGCCCCATTTTGATAAACCATATGGGTTTGGCATGGGCATACTCAATCAATCCCATACAGGCTGCCTACATGGGGCCAAGGTAGTACTCAGATAGTTAACGTCTATATGGGTTCAGAATGGGGAAACACATATGGGGCCCACTTTGATAAACCATATGGGTTTGGCATGGGCAAACTCAAACAATCCCATACAGTCTGCCTACATGGGGCCAATGTAGTACCCAGATAGTTAACGTCTATATGGGTTCAGAATGGGGAAACACATATGGGGCCCACTTTGATAAACCATATGGGTTTGGCAAGGGCAAACTCAATCAATCCCATACAGTCTTCCTACATGGGGCCAATGTAGTACCCAGATAGTTAACGTCTATATGGGTTCAGAATGGGGAAACACATATGGGGCCCGGTTTGATAAACCATATGGGTTTGGCATGGGCAAACTCAATCAATCCCATACAGTCTGCCTAGATGGGGCCAATGTAGTACCCACATAGTTACCATCTATGTGGGTTCAAAACGGGAAAACACATATGGGGCCCATGTTGATAAACCATATGGGTTTGGCATGGGTAAACTCAATCAATCCCATATAGGCTGCCTACATGGGGCCAAGGTAGTACCCAGATAGTTAACGTCTATATGGGTTCAGAATGGGGAAACACATATGGGGCCCGGTTTGATAAACCAAAAGGGTTTGGCATGGGCAAACTCAATCAGTCCCATACAGTCTGCCTACATGGGGCCAATGTAGTACCCAGATAGTTAACGTCTATATGGGTTCAGAATGGGGAAAAACATATGGGGCCCGGTTTGATAAACCATATGGGTTTGGCATGGGCAAACTCAATCAATCCCATACAGGCTGCCTACATGGGGCCAATGTAGTACTCAGATAGTTAACGTCTATATAGGTTCAGAATGGGGAAACACATATGGGGCCCACTTTGATAAACCATATGGGTTTGGCATGGGCAAACTCAATCAATCCCATACAGTCTGCCTACATGGGGCCAATGTAGTACCCAGATAGTTAACGTCTATATGGGTTCAGAATGGGGAAACACATATGGGGCCCACTTTGATAAACCATATGGGTTTGGCATGGGCAAACTCAATCAATCCCATACAGTCTGCCTACATGGGGCCAATGTAGTACCCAGATAGTTAATGTCTATATGGGTTCAGAATGGGGAAACACATATGGGGCCCGGTTTGATAAACCAAAAGGGTTTGGCATGGGCAAACTCAATCAGTCCCATACAGTCTGCCTACATGGGGCCAATGTAGTACCCAGATAGTTAACGTCTATATGGGTTCAGAATGGGGAAACACATATGGGGCCCGGTTTCATAAACCATATGGGTTTGGCATGGGCAAACACAATCAATCCCATACAGTCTGCCTACATGGGGCCAAGGTAGTACCCACATAGTTAACGTCTAGATGGGTTCAAAACTGGGAAACACATATGGGGCCCGGTTTCATAAACCATATGGGTTTGGCATGGGCAAACTCAATCAATCCCATACAGTCTGCCTACATGGGGCCAATGTAGTACCCAGATAGTTAACGTCTATATGGGTTCAGAATGGGGAAACACATATGGGGCCCGGTTTCATAAACCATATGGGTTTGGCATGGGCAAACACAATCAATCCCATACAGTCTGCCTACATGGGGCCAAGGTAGTACCCACATAGTTAACGTCTAGATGGGTTCAAAACTGGGAAACACATATGGGGCCCGGTTTCATAAACCATATGGGTTTGGCATGGGCAAACACAATCAGTCCCATATAGGGAGCCCACATGGGGCCAAATTGGTAACCACATAGTTAATTGATAGTTACCAAAAAATAACTACAATACTTATATTTTTTTTTTCATTGTAAAACCATTATACATTTTCATAAGGGACATGGGGTCCTCTTGGCCAAACCAAATATGATTCTAACCCTAATCAAACATGACTGTGTCTAATTTACAAATAGTTTGGAGCATTATGATTAGCTTTTGGTTAGAACCGTGTTTGGTTAGAGTTAGAACTAAACTCAGCAAGACAATCGTCACAATTCTGTCGTCATTTGCTCATTCTCTGTTCAAAACCTGCATGAAGTCTTTCTTCTGTTGAACATTATCTAAATTATTTTTTAAATAGTTATTTTAAAGAATGTTGGAAGCCAGTTACTGGACACATCTTGGGAAATAAAAATTAATAAATAAAAAGGCTATGGAAGTCATTGGGGGCCAGAAACTTTTTGTTAAGATAATTTCCCAAAATATTTGTGTATATTGTTTTTATTACACAGAAAAAATTAATACAGGTTTGGTACAACTTAAGGTGAGGTAATGATAGCAGAATTTTGGAGCTGAAGAACCCAGCTGGTACAGGCAAACCAGGTCAAACCTGGGTGTGGTCAAAAATGTCCTGCATAGCACATGTCTTTTGATATCTGAAATTGGGCAAATGACCTGTACAATCATAGGACATTACATATTCAAAGTGTCAGTTTTTAGTGGTCTGATTTTGTGAGTTACAGCACAATGCTTATCACAATAGATGTTTTTATATAAGAAAAAAATAAGGAAAACTGTGCACTTTAATGAAAAGGTTAGAGATTACTAATTATCTCTAAATAATGGGATAACATATTTGGATTGTAATCGCTTTGAGACGGGTAGAAGAAATCAAACCCTCTAGCAGCTTGTCATGTGCCCTGATTTAGTGAAACTCCCCCAGTTTTATGGTCAGTCGGAGTGACAAATGCATTTCTAGAGATATTCTTTTAAATTTTGTAAGGTCATCAGTTCATATAATAAAATAGCCCAAGTAAAGAAAGATATAATGGAATTTTATGTTTCTGAAATGTATCATTAGCTTTTTTTTATTTTATGTCCCAGCACATGACAAACCATCAAAGTTATAAAATGGTTTGCTAAATGATTGAAAAGGGTTAACAAAAATACTTGTAAATCAAAGTTGATTTTTTTTTTTACATGATACACTATTGCCAGTATTTTCTCCCTTCTAATGAACAGGTTTGACTACTTTAGTAATTTCCATTAGAACAAACTTAATGTTTAAGCATAAAATGATATTATAGGGAATTGTGTGCTTCTAATTTTATAGCAACAGTTTGGACAGGAGCCTCTTCAATTGTAAGATGACAATGCCTTTGTGTATAAGGCAAGGTTCAAACCGAAATGACTGATTCAGTCAGTGTGGAAGAACTTGACTGGTCTGCATAAAGCCAAGTCCTAATCCCAGTTGAACACCTCTGGACTGATTTTTAAATGACCTTGAGCCAAAAACTCATCGCCAAACACCAATGACTTGTACAAACACCACATGGACAAAAGTATTAGGACACCCCTTCTTTAAAACAGAAATAGGCACTTCTAAAACTGTGGCAACAAAAATGGGAACATAATTAATGTAGCCTATTTAAAAATTGTATTTTTATCTCTGTTGAAAAAGTTTTGGATTTGTCCAAAATGACTGTACCGATATGTACAAGTCATTGGTGTTTGGTGATAACTTTTTGGCTCAATGTCTGCATTTAAAGTCACACCGAGGTGTTCAACTGGGATTAAGACTTGGCTTTATGCAGACCAGTCAAGTTCTTCCACACTGACTGAATCAATCATTTCAATTTGAACCTTGCCTTATACACAAAGGCATTGTTATGTTAAAACTGTTGCTATTAAAATTAATTCCCTAGAATATAATTTTATGCTTAAACATTAAGATTTGTACTCATGGAAATTACTAAAGTAGTCAAACCTGTTCATTAGAAGGGTACTTTTGGCTATATAGTGTATGTATTTTGAATCAATATCTTTGTTTTGATTTTGTGGACCTACAATTTTGTGAATGGCTACAACTGCATTTTTATTTCATACACTGAAAACAATTTTTGAACAACTATTAAAATAATACAGCCTACAAATAACACTAAACACACATATTTCTTTAAAAAAAATCTTTATCTTGCCATTACCACGCTGGTTGTATAACCTTGCTGGAGGGATCATGATTGGTTAAGCTGACTGCCATCTGACAAGTAACTGGCCAATGACAACTGTGCGCGCCTTTACTGGTCAAGTTTGAAAATACGTTAGTTTGTTACATTTTTATTTTAAATTAACTCGCGTTGTGACATGTGGAGAACAAAAGCTGGAATGTGAACACAGAGGAAGACCGGACTGGATCTGTGAGGTCCTGCAAGCAGATTGCTGATATCAGGTAAGGGAACATATTTCAGTCTTTCTAGCTTTATGTTCTTTCTGTGTAAATTCCACATGAGGTAACAGACGCACTATGACTTGCATCTGTGCTTCATCAAAGATGTTACACCAGATGCTAATCGCGATTAGCATATTAGCACGTATTTGTAGCCCCTGATATTGCTATGTGTTATAGATAGGCTACGAATGTTGTCAGCTAATTTAAACGCAATGCATGAGAAGGAGCAATGAGTACAGTGATGAAAGTGCTATTAAAGCTCGAAAACACAGGAATCGAACTATAAAACACAAACTGCTACCAATAACATTATTTTTAATCTTTGATTCTAAATCTTTCATGGGATTAAAATATAAAAGAATGGTTCTTCTCATAATCAAAAATACATTTGTAAGACATTTGCCCCACTGATTATCAATATGACTAACTTTTTTATTCTTTTGTCTTTCTTCATCTGAGATAACAAATACGGAGAACATGCTACCATCATCAGTCCTTTAGTTGTTTCACTACAAAAAATATTATGAGTCCTTCATGAGCCTTAAATGGGTCTGGATAAATGCAGCTGCAGGTAAAATTATGTTAAGTTTTGGTTTGATTTGGGTGCACTAATTTTTAAGCTACAATTGTGTTTACCTTGTTTTGATACATTTATAAAAAGAGTCTATTGTTGTGAATCCAGTGTCTTTTTGGGGATTCACATTTTTTCTTTTTGGATTGCCATGAGTTAGGCATATTCTTACATTTTTAATTATATAATAACTAACAGTCTCAAAGCTGACTGTTCATGTTTTCTAAATGATTTATAGTGGCAAATGTTGGTACGATTGAAAAACATTTTGTATAAGAGTTCAAAAGAATTTTAAAAGTGAAATCTTTATTTTTAAGGACTTATCAGCCCACCCCAGACCGACTGAGGATTCAGCTGATTACTGGCAATATAGTGGAGGGCTCTTCTTTATCTGCTACACTCCACTAGAACTTCTGGTATGGATTTATTAACTATTTGCAAAGTTTTGATTTGATGTAATTTAATAAAATGTACTTTTTAATTTACTTTTATGTCCTATTTAAATTTGTTTTTACATAATTTACTTAATACAGTGTGCAGTTAGGATTCTGAATTATGTGTAATGATTTAAATTCTAAATTGACTCTAAAAATTAATTTGCCAGAACCTACAATTACGTGTTATTTTATTTTTTATTTTATTATTATATATTTTTTTGTTAAATCTTCAGGTAGTAAAAAAAAAAAAAAAAGTTTTAGTATTTTAGTTTATCTAAGAGCTCTAACTTATGTTATTAAAACTGTAACCCTTAAGTCGATCCATCCTGGAAATTTAAGAATGGTCCAAATTTGTGATCAACTCAGTTGTTTTCCAACGGCACAAAGAAGAATATTTAAAAAATTCTATTTTAAATCACTCATAAATCATCAGCATTAATAATATTAATAATAATAAAAAATACTTTAAAGGGATAGTTCACCCAAAAATGAAAATTTGATGTTTATCTGCTTACCCCAAATGCATCCAAGATGTAGGTGACTTTGTTTCCTCAGAAAAACACAAACGAAGATTTTTAACGAAAACTGGTGCGGTCTGCCAGCCTTATCATGGACTTGGATGGGCACCAAACCTTTAAAAGTAAACAAAAACATGCACAGACAAATCCAAATTATACCCTGCTACTCGTGAGGATACATTGATGTCCTAAGACACGAAACGATCGATTTTTGTTAGAAACTGAACAGTTTTTATATCATTTTTTACCTTTGATACACAGCCACGTCCATCTGTCCTGAGCACGGGCTCATCATCCGGATCGTTATACGTGTAGCGCTCTGGCATAGTATACACAAACACCGGAAGCGATCTGTTGCATGAATACAACACTCATTGTTTCCACAGTGCTCAGAGATTGTGGCTATAGCGGCTATTCAAAATGGTAATTACTTGCGCGTATCCTGATTGTTCAAACCGATTTAAAACTCATCCGGGACTTGTACTGATTTCCTTGTACTGATTTCCTTACGGCGTTTGCGTATTCTTCGCCTGAGCGCGAGCACATGTAACGTGACTGATGCCAAACTCGTGCTCAGGACAGATGGACGTGGCTGTGTATCAAAGGTAAAAAATGATATAAATACTGTTCAGTTTCTCTCAAAAAACGATCTTTTCGTGTCTTAAGACATCAATGTATCGTCACAAGCCGCAGGGTGTAATTTGGATTTGTCTGTGCATGTTTTTGTTTACTTTTAAAGGTTTGGTGCCCATCCACGTCCATGATAAGGCTGGCAGACTGCACCGGTTTTCGTTAAAAATCTCTGTTTGTGTTTTTCTTAGGAAACAAAGTCACCTACATCTTGGATGCATTGGGGGTAAGCAGATAAACAAATTTTCATTTTTGGGTGAACTATCCCTTTAAGCATTATTTTGTTAGGCAGATTCTCGCATTTATATTCTATGTCCATGGATGGAATCATCCATGGACATAGAATATAAATGCGAGAATCTGCCTAATAGTAAAATGACAAAGTCTTGATAAAAAAATGTATTATCATTTTTGTTGTTATTATTATTATTATTTTCTAAATGGTTAACTCATAACAATAATTGAAGTGGTCCTTTAAAACACATTGCATATTTATGCTTCATAAACTGATTTTATCAATAAAAAATTTAATTAGATTAGTTTGAATGAATGAACAGTAATTCTCTATTGATTTCCCTAATGCCCCTCCAATGACACTCCAATTCTATGACAATTTAGAATTATTTTTATAATTATTATTATTTTTAGTATTATCCTGAGTAATAGTTGTTTTTCTTTAATATGTTGTTTTAACATGTAAGTTACATTTTTTTTAACAATTTACTAAACACATCCTAGAAAACCTGTCTATTGGAATAGAATCTGTACAGCTTGTTTTTTACTCTGTTGTTTTCCTTTCTGTAGGTGAGGGCAGTTTCCTTATTTTATGTCATCTTTTTGACAAAATTATTTTCATTTTAAGCATTAGCCTAATTCAGTCAAGCACAAAAATGCTATTTGTAATTTGATCTTGCATATTCAGTATATTTAAACAAATTTGTTTTGCAGAGGTTCTTAAGAAAGCTGAAATGATTGGCAAGAAGCTGATGGGGATCTCTCAAAATTGGAACAAGAGACGGAGGAGTACAGAGGATGTCTAGAATGCACAAGTGACTGTCTGCACTGTAAGCACAAATGTATCGTTGCTGATGCTTCCAATTGTTTCCCATTTATTTCCTGTTCAAATGTTTGAAGGTTTCAGTAAATATTAGGTCAAATACAGGTTAAAAAAAGTATTAACTTTTACATTATTTTGAACAAGTAGGTTTATAACTTTGAAGAGATGCTCTTTAAAGGACAGTCAGTGGTTACCAAATCTTTTTACCAAAAACAAAAAAAAAACTAAACACACAGGGCATCCAAGATGTAGGTGACTTTGTTTCTTCAGATATTTAACTCAAACCCTTGCAGTCTGTCAGCCACATAATAACAGGGGATGGGCTTGGTGCTTGGTTTTACCTTTAAAAGTAAAAAAAAAAAAACATGCACAGACAAATCCAAATTACACCCTGCGTCTCATGACGATACATTGATGTCCTAAGACACAAAACAATAGTGTTTTTTTTGTGAGAAACTGAACAGTATTTATATAATTTTTTACCTTTGATACACAGCCACGTCCATCTGTCCTGAGTGTGAGCTCAACCTCCGGCTCATTTCATGTGTACGCTCACTGGCGTAGTATACGCAAACGTCGTAAGGGGAAATCGGTGAACAGTCAGCAGTCCTGGATGAGTTTGCGCAAACGTAATTTTTAGCTTTCAATCGGTTTGAACAATCAGGATAAGTGCAAGTAATTACCATTTTGAATAGCCGCTATACACAAAATCTCTGTGCACTGTGTAAACAATGAGTGTCGTACACACGGGATAGATGACTTCCGGCATTTACGTATACTACGCCAGAACGCATACACATGTAACGAGCCGGATGATGAGTTCGTGCTCAGGACAGTTAGACGTGGCTGTGTATCAAAGGTAAAAAATTATATAAATACCGTTCAGTTTCTCATAAAAAAACGATCGTTTCGTGTCTTAGGACATCAATGTATCGTCACGAGCCGCAGGGTGTAATTTGGATTTGTCTGCGCATGTTTTTTTTTTTTTTTTTCACTTTTAAAGGTTTGTGCCCATCCACTGCCATCATATGGCTGACAGACTACAAACAAAGTCACCTACATCTTGGATGCCCTGGGGGTAAGCTGATAAACATCACATTTTCATTTTTGGGTGAACTATCCCTTTAAGACATAAAACGATCGGTCTGTGCAAAAAACTGAACAGTATTTATATTATTATTTACCTCTGATCCACCGGAACGTTCTACTGTCCTGAGAATGTTCACCCAGTCCGTGTGTGATCTATCACGCGTATACGTCACTCATTGTTTACATGAGCATATTGGCTTATCAAAATGGTAATTACTTGTGCTTATACAAATTCTGGTAACCGATTAAAAACTAAAAGATTACATTTCCTTGTGTGAACTCATCTGGGAGTATTGACTTTTCACCTACAAAGACAAACTTTTGACTACATTGCCAGAGCATGTTGATGCACCACACGTCAGCTACTGTGAACATGCTCCATTAGGGGTGGGCGGTACACCGGAGTCATAGTCAGCACCGGTGTGACATTGCGCAACGACATGGATTTTCTAATACCGTCAATACCGTAATAAATCAATTATGTGCCTCGAACGGCTGCATTTACATCAATAATAGCTAATTCTAAATAATAAGGCATTACATTTTCTTCAAACGTTCAGTTGTGGTCTGAATACCTGACCTTATACTATATATCTTGTTGTAAATAAAAAAGTAAAACATATTCGTATCAGCTTTGCAGGTGGTAGGTAAAAGGGGAGTGGCCATTAAACGACTGGTGAAACATCGTGAAGAAAGGTCGGGCCTGTAGCCTATACCAGAGGCGGACTTTTCCCGGTCGGCCAGCCGAAGGATTTACACAGCGGATCACAAATTGAGCGGGTGCGAGGCGAACTAATATTGTATATAATTTTCGCACTTTCAATATGCAGGGTATAGAAATCGCTTTTAACTGAGCGCTCGCGCTGTTTTTACTTTTACTTACGATTTTGCGATAACGCACACTCTGTGTAAAGGGGGCAGCACATCTTATAATAGATATTTGTCAGTGAGTACAAGATTACAGCAAATTCTCCAGTCTGTTTTTGTCATCTCTCTTTACTTTCGACCCGTGATCATTCAAATCTAAAGGTCATTGTACACTGAGTCCGATTTTCGTATGCATTTTTTTTTTTGTTTGTTTGTTTTCTCATATTCGCCATCCTTATCAAAATGCTTATTATGGATGCGAAAATGCAGAAAATCAAACACGATCCGAATTTTTTTATGACGGACGAAAGTTTCAGAGGCAGTGTGTAAACTCGATTAACATAACCTGTATTTTTTTTAATGTGCAAAAATCTCGGACGAAAATTTCTTACTCATGTGTACAATGACATTAACTCCAGCAGCTGGTGTTGGATGCAGGGTTGCCAAGTCCGCGTTTTTCCCCACAGAATTGGTCTACTTTTAAACTGTTGCTATGGGTTGATTTCCCCCAGTTATTTAAAGGTTATATATATTGCAGAAATTAAATTTCAATAAAAAATAATTTGTGTTTTGTTGTACACTGTTAAGTAAGATCTTTAGGTTTTTTGCAAAATAAATATGTTGAGAATGGATAATACTCTCCCATGTCTCTTTTTGATAAGGATACATACCATTTACTTATTATATTATAAAAAATATTAACTTTATTCACATACTAAAGGGACAGGACAGGCTACTCCTCCCAAAATGTACCAAAAAAAGTAATACCGTGATATTATACCGTCACCGTTCAAAAGATGAAAAATACCTTGATATTAATTTTAGGTCATATCGCCCACCCCTATGCTCCATACACCTGAATGTTCCGGTGGATCAGAGTTTAATAATGATATAAATGCTGTTCAGTTACATGTACAGACCCATCGTTATGTGTCTCAAGACCTCAATGCATCGTCTCAAGCCACAGTGTTTAATTTGGTTTTGTCTGTGCATGTTTTTTTTTTACTTTTAATGATTTGGTAACTATTGACTGCCATTATATGACTGACAGACTGCAATGGTTTCAGTTAAAAATCTTTGTTTGTGTTTTACTAAGAAACAAAGTCACCTACATCTTGGATCCCCTCAGAGTAAGCAAATGAACATCAAATTTTCATTTTTTTTTAGTGAACTATTCCTTTAATCTGACATTAATCTGCTTATTTAAATACTGTCCTTGTGTGTCTTCAATAAAATTTAAATTTGAAAATATTTTAATCTCACTGTGTGCTTTAATCCTTAAAAATTTATTTGTGTGGTGTTGATATTATTTTAGATGGAACCCAGATGATTGCTAGCTTGGCCCCATGCATAAGTTGCTGGGGCCAGCATGGAACCCATTGACAATCCCAGTTACAGCCCGTATTTCAGCCCATGTAGTAACCTTGTAGTACCCAAATCTGGGAACAAGATGGGTCTTGCGCATGTTGCCCAGTTGGGTCCCACCTAGTGGCAAGTGCAATCTAATTTGAAATCCATGTGGGCCATTAACATGGGGCCGTTATGGAACCCGCGGACAATCCCATATAGAGCCCATTTTTCAGCCCATTTAAAACCCACATTGGCCCCACATACAAAACTTAGCTGGGTTAAAGCTGGGACCGATGTGGGTCTTGTGCATGTTGCCCAGTTAGGTCCCACCTAGTGGCAAGTGTAGTCCTATATGAAATCCATGTGGGCAGTTAACATGGGGCCATTATGGAACCCGCGGACAATCCCATATAGAGCCCATTTTTCAGCCCATTTAAGACCCACATTGGCCCTACATACAAAACTTAGCTGGGTTAAAGCTGGGACCGATGTGGGTCTTGTACATGTTGCCCAGTTAGGTCCCACCTAGTGGCAAGTGTAGTCCTATATGAAATCCATGCGGGCAGTTAACATGGGGCCATTATGGAACCCGCGGACAATCCCATATAGAGCCCATTTTTCAGCCCACTTAAAACCCACATTGGCCCCACATATAAAACTTAGCTGGTTTAAAGCTGGGACCCATGTGGGTCTTAAGCATGTTGCCCAGTTAGGTCCCACCTAGCGGCAAGTGTAGTCCTATATGAAATCCATGTGGGCAGTTAACATGGGGCCATTATGGAACCCGCGGACAATCCCATATAGAGCCCATTTTTCAGCCCATTTAAAACCCACATTGGCCCCACATATAAAACTTAGCTGGTTTAAAGCTGGGACCCATGTGGGTCTTAAGCATGTTGCCCAGTTAGGTCCCACCTAGAGGCAAGTGTAGTCCTATATAAAATCCATGTGGGCAGTTAACATGGGGCCATTATGGAACCCGCGGACAATCCCATATAGAGCCCATTTTTCAGCCCATTTAAAACCCACATTGGCCCCACATATAAACTTAGCTGGTTTAAAGCTGGGACCCATGTGGGTCTTAAGCATGTTGCCCAGTTAGGTCCCACCTAGCGGCAAGTGTAGTCCTATATGAAATCCATGTGGGCAGTTAACATGGGGCCATTATGGAACCCGCGGACAATCCCATATAGAGCCCATTTTTCAGCCCATTTAAGACCCACATTGGCCCCACATATAAAACTTAGCTGGTTTAAAGCTGGGACCCATGTGGGTCTTGTGCATGTTGCCCAGTTAGGTCCCACCTAGCTGCAAGTGTAGTCCTATATGAAATCCATGTGGGCAGTTAACATGGGGCCATTATGGAACCCGCGGACAATCCCATATAGAGCCCATTTTTCAGCCCATTTAAGACCCACATTGGCCCCACATATAAAACTTAGCTGGGTTAAAGCTGGGACCCATGTGGGTCTTGTGCATGTTGCCCAGTTAGGTCCCACCTAGTGGCGAGTGCAATCCTATATGATATCCATGTGGGCAATTAACATAGGGCCATTATGGAACCCGCGGACAATCCTACATGGGGCCCATTTTTCAGCCCATTTCAAACCCACATGGGCCCCACATACAAATGTTGGCTGGGGTATGCCTTGTACATTAGGCCTATATACTGAGGCGGAGGCGCCAGAATTGCATCTGACAGAATGTGCACGATACTACAGTATATTTCTTCATAAGCATATTGTGAAGAGATTTTAATGTTCCACAATAAAAAATCACAATCAAGTCACATCACACACCCTTAATTGCAATGCAGTTTGTGCAAATCCGAAACGGAGGTTGAGAGAGAGAGAGAGAGAGAGAGAGAGAGAGAGAGAGAGTTTTTGAGTTTTTAACAACAACTTTTATTTCTCAGAGCTTCACACTGCAATTGTTACATTCTAACCACCTTCTTGTCACATATTATTCTTTCTTTCGTATCCTAATACTTATTGCAATACCAAATCAAAAAACAACATTCCATCCACAATTGTGCAAATAGCTTCATTATATCCCCACCTTTGCAAAAAACCTTCATAATCATTAACCAGCTTATAAAACTTAAAATCAATCAGAACCCGACTTTTCACCAAATTTTTAAAAACAGTCTCAACTTTCTGCCCCACTAAACCTTCTAGTTTTTTCTTCCTTGAAATATATATAGCTCTTTTAGCTTGTCCAATCAAGAAATTAAGCAATTGACATTTACTTTTTTGTGTCGCTCTATAACATGGACCAAGAATGAAATTCTGAATGGAGAAATTGTCACCAAAATTAAAAAACATTAACTTCAGTAAACTAAACAAATTCATTAATCTTAAACATTCTAAAAAGCAGTGAAAAATCGTTTCCCTTATTTTACAGAAAGGACATTCATCAGACACATTAGAATTGATAACACTCACAAAAGCATTAACAGCAACTGTGCCGTGCAATATTTTCCATTGAAGATCACCAGTGTGCTTTTCTAATGGTGGTTTATAAAGAATTCTCCATACAGGTTTAACATCATTTTCCAACCCCAGTTTTTCTCTCCACACTGTATCTTTTAGTTTTTTAAGAATTGTTTTGTTTAAGATCTTTACACAGCATTTATATAACACTTTACTTTGAACATCTTGAAAATTCAAATTCTCCAGACCCTCCAAATCCAACAAAACCCCACTTAAACTCTTTAAATCAGGAGTAATTAAAATAGTTGGAAAAGGATCTGAAGTAGTATAAACCTCTTTGCCATTATAATATTCTTTCAACACCATTTTTTCTTCTTCTGTCAACCTTTGCAGTAATAACTCTAACACTTTACCAACTTGTCGTACAGAATGTATTCCCAAATGAGAAACCACAACTTGAGAATTACATAGCTCAGGACCACCAATGTCCATTAAATGATGTAACTTTAATGTTTTGGATGAACACAGTATTTGAGATAGTCCTGGTGTGGCTTCACAAGCCACATTCAACCTCGCTCCATGAACAAGAGGTTCCTCAAGCAGCCAGTACAGAGATGTTGTGTCTTGCCTCTGTTTTTTAAAAAGTTTCCAGACATTAAAAAGTCCTTTGTAGAATTGAATCAATGTATTAATCTGTAGTTTGCCAAAGTCTGTTAAAAAGAGTCCTGAGTTCAAATTCAATCCACTCACTTGATTAAAGATTATATCAGCTACTTTCCTCCAGACCACATTCTCTGGTCCCGTCAAGTATCTCTGTAGAAACAACAATCGAAACGTCGCTCTTCTGCTGGCCAGATGTATGAGTCCTTGTCCACCCTTCTCCGTGGGGAGAAACAGTACGCTCTGGGCAATCCAGTGAAATCCACTCCAGAAAAAGTCTACTATAATGGCTTGTAGTTTTGCCAAAAGCCCAATAGGTGGATCAATACAAGTGTCAGGGTTGTGTGCAGGACGAGATGAGACGAAAGACAAGATTAACAATTAACAATCTATTTAATATAATACTTCAAAGGATCAATGCAGGAACAGGCAGGTACAGGCAGGAACACACATCACAAAACTTTAAAGACCGACATGAACTGAAGATACAAACAGACTTTTAAAGGGTGACTAGATGATTAAACACAGGTGACACAGATGACTAATAATTAAACACAGGTGATGGGGATGATAGGCTGATGAGGGTGAAACCAAAAATGACAACATGACAGGGGGAGACCAGATGAACAGACAGGACTGTGACATTACACCCCCCTCCGAAAAGGCGCGTCCTCGCGCCGTGGGGAACAACAAAAAAAAAAAAAAAAAAAAGAGAAGGGGAGCGAAAAAACAGAGTCCATGTGGGAGGAGGCTTTGGCGGAGGACGGCACCCCTGGAGGGGGACAACAAACAAAGTCAACAGAGTCCAGGGGGGCGACGAAGGTGGGAGGAGCCAGGGAAGAAACAGGAGGGACCCGGAGCAGGAGGCACAGAGCAAGACCCAGGCCACAGCCATGAAGATCCATGGTGGAGCCGACGGAGGGAGGAGCCATGGTGGAGGATGGGCTGACGACTCCAGGGGTCCGACCGACAGAGGCAGAGCAGGTGAAGGATGAGCCCGAGGCGGAGACGGAGAGCCGAAGATCCTGGGCGACACCGAGGATCCGGAGGGCCAAGGCGGAGCCAGAGGCTCTGGCGACCAAGGCGGAGGCGGAGATCCAGAGGGCCGCGGTGAAGCCGGAGCGACAGAGGACTGAGGTGGAGCCGGGGGGAGGGAGGAGCCCAACGGAGCCGATGGGACGGAGCGACGAGGCGTAGCCAGAGGAGTAGAGTCCGTAGGCGATGGCGGGACGACAACCGACCAAGGCGGAGCCGGAGGGACGGGGAAGCCTGGTGGAGCTGGTGGGCCGACGGGCGACGCTGAAGATGAGGGAGCTGAGAGCCGTGGTGGAGCCGCAGGGTCAGAGGGCCGAGGCGGAGTTCTGGACTCTGAGGCTGGAGGTGGAGATGAGGGATCCTCCAGCCGAGACGCCGATGGAAGCTGGCAGACCTGCGGCGAGCCCACTGCACAGATGGAGGACTGAGGGTGAGCAGGGGGACTGACAGGTGACAGCGGGGTTTCTGGAAGGCTGGATGGAACCAGCAGAGATTCAGGATGGCTGGACGGAACCAGCGGAGATTCAGGATGACTGGACGGAATCAGCGGAGATTCAGGATGACTGGACGGAATCAGCGGAGACTCAGGAGGGCTGGACGGAACCAGCGGAGATTCAGGACGGCTGGACGGGACCAGCGGAGATTCAGGACGGCTGGACGGGACCAGCGGAGATTCAGGACGGCTGGACGGGACCAGCGGAGATTCAGGACGGCTGGACGGAACCAGCGGAGATTCAGGACGGCTGGACGGAACCAGCGGAGACTCAGGATGGCTGGACGGAACCAGCGGGGATTCAGGATGGCTGGACGGAACCAGCGGGGATCCAGGATTAGGCAGAAGAGGGCGGGTGGGTGGGAAGTTCAGGCAGGCCAGTGTTTCTGAGAAGAAGTCTATTAAATCCCCAGAGTGTTGCTCAAGCTCACCCCCAGTGGTGGTGCAGTGGGCAGGGCTCTCTACCGCCCTCTCTTGCTCCACGCAGCACTCCACCGTCGCAGATGTAGAGGTCGGCTCACGCTCTTGGTCGGAGGTTTTGATCCCATTGGCAGTCCATACTGTGGCCGCTCCGGGCTCAGGCTCTCCGTCCGCGGTGAATGCGGGCTCATACTCTGCATGTCGGGGTGATGTTTGGCTGGGCTCTGGGTCTGGAGTGGGGCTGGTGTCATCCTTCGCGGTCAACGAAGCTCTGCTGGACACCAGCACCCACTCGATGTAACCGGCGAGGCTCTCTCGAGGACCCTCCCCGGACAGCTGCGCTTTAGTGGCGATGTTAAGTCCTGCACGGAAGAACGTGCACAGGCAGCGGTCCGGGTAATGCGTCATCGGCGCGAGGTACATAAAGTCACTTATGTGGTCCTCGAGAGAGCGGTTCCCCTGCTCCAGCAGGATGATGCGGACAGCAGGGATATTCATAAGGGAAAAAAAAATAAAACAAACACTGATTCAAAAAACGGAAAAGAAACACAGGGGAAGACGCCGTGAACTGTTTTGGGTCGGTCTTTCTGTCAGGGTTGTGTGCAGGACGAGATGAGACGAAAGACAAGATTAACAATTAACAATCTATTTAATATAATACTTCAAAGGATCAATGCAGGAACAGGCAGGTACAGGCAGGAACACACATCCCAAAACTTTAAAGACCGACATGAACTGAAGATACAAACAGACTTTTAAAGGGTGACTAGATGATTAAACACAGGTGACACAGATGACTAATAATTAAACACAGGTGATGGGGATGATAGGCTGATGAGGGTGAAACCAAAAATGACAACATGACAGGGGGAGACCAGATGAACAGACAGGACTGTGACAACAAGTCAATCGATGCCATAACATTGATGCAACCAAATTGTTAATGACTATAACTCTCCCTCTAAATGACATCTTCGGCAAAAGCCACTTCCATTTTTCTAACTTCCCTTTTACTTTTTCTAAAATACCTTCCCAATTTTTCTGTAACATAGCATCATTCCCAAGATAAACTCCCAGATACTTAATTCCATCATTTCTCCAGGACAGGCCTCCTGGTAAACTAGGAGGATCACCATCCCATTCACCACACACCAATGCCTCACTTTTCGACCAGTTTACTTTTGCTGAAGAAATAATGCCAAAATCATCAATAATTTTCTTTAACATCAGTATATCCTTTTGATCCTTAACCATAACAATAATATCATCAGCATAAGCTGATAATTTAACTTTTTCACCTGATTGTGGTATCGACCAGCCTTCAATATTATTTCTAATTTTTACCAACAAAGGTTCAATCGCCAATGCATACAGCATTCCTGACAACGCACATCCCTGTCTGATCCCTCTTTTAACTTTAAAAGGTGCACACAAACCTCCATTTATCTTCAGCACACTCTCAATGTCCTGATACAAGACCCTGATCATAGCAATAAAACCTGAGCTGAACCCAAACTCCTCCAGTGTACGCCAGAGATAGCCGTGCTCAACCCGATCAAATGCCTTTTCCTGATCTATGGAAATAAGACCAGTATTTAAACCCAATAACCTGGAGACTTCCAAACTATCTCGAATCAAAAATATATTATCAAAGATAGACCTCTTAGGCACACAGTACGTCTGATCGTGATGAATGACCCGACCAACCACCTCCCTCAGTCTTATTGCCAAAACCTTAGATAAAATTTTCAAATCAGTGCACAGAAGTGAAACGGGTCGCCAATTCTTCATATCTTTCAGATCTCCCTTCTTTGGCAGCAGGGTTATGACTGCCCTTCTGCAGCTCAGTGGTAGCAAGCCATCAGCCAGACTCTCACTCAGTACTGCAAGCAAATCATCCCCTATTACTGCCCAAAAAGCCTTATAAAAGTCGATAGGGAGGCCATCCATTCCAGGTGCCCTGCCACATTCCATGCTCTGCAGTGCAATCTGCAATTCTCCTATGGAAATAGGCTTCTGAAGTTCAACATTCACTTCATTCGGCACTTTTGGCAACCCTGTATGAAACCCATTGACTGACTCATCCACTTCTTTACTCTCACTCCTATACAAATCTGAATAAAAAGACACCGCCCTTTTTCTAATCTCATTAGGCTCTGTTATGTCCGTTCCAGTTGTTGAGTATAGCGAGTGAATGAAACGACTTTGACCATTCTTTTTTTCTAGACCAAAGAAGAACTTAGTCGGGCCATCCATCTGCTCAATGCTCTGAAATCGAGAGCGGACCAATGCGCACTGTGCTTTAACACCTAATAGTTCATCTAACTTGCTCTTTTTGAATTTAAGGAGTTCACTCTGCCCTGGTTTCCTGTGGATGCTGTTGAATTCTGCAGTTCCACAATTTCAATCTCCAGGGGCCTCATGTATCAACGCTGCGTACGCACAAAAACTTTGCGTACGCCAGATTTCACGCTCACGTTTGGATTTACTAACGATGAAATTAACGTGAGAATGTGCGTTGATCCACGCCAACTCCATGTCTGGCGTACGTGTATTTTTTGTGCGTGTGTTTGTTTTATTTCCCTTGGCGACTCCTAGAGGCAATTATTTTAAATTGCACACTACAAAGTATCGCACCAACACATGTGAAAAACATTGCTATTAATTTATAATTGATAAAATGGGTTAATTGAGACAATATTTTTCTACCAATTATGTGATTTAGAACATATAAAAGCATTTGCAAATGTATACAACCCTTGGCCTATGGCAATGTTGTCCTTATACATCAATGGCCGAATCCGAAGGGAACGTTTAGGGATCACAGTGATTTTCTGACCCACGATGATGACTGGCTTATAAGCCGTTTCAGATTTCCAAGAGCTATCCTCTTGGATCTCTTTCCTGAGTTGGGTCCAAATTTGGAGACAGGAGCCACGCATTACCCGTTCCCTTAAAGGTGCTGATAACGCTTGGTTTCCTGGCAAATTGTTCTTTCCAAAGGGAACTGGCAGATCGCTCGGGGTTAAGCCAGTCGTCTTTGAGCCGTGCAATGCCAGCTGTATGGGACGGGATCATCCGCATGTCTAGCAGGTATATAAGATTTCCATACCATGCAGTTGACCAGCCAAACAAAGCACAATTTGCAGCGATCACCGGTTTTCCTAATGTAAGCGCAAGCGATCGACTGCACGGAAATTGCTATAAAGGCGCCATCTGAAGAACAATTTGGATATGTGAATCGGAAACAGCTAAGTTTTACTTTATTTTATTTTATTGAGCGTAATTATTTAACTGCATATCAGGAGACCGCGGTTATCCATTAAAGACGTGGCTGTTAACCCCCCTCAACAACCCACAAACTGACCAAGAGCGCAGATACAATGCCCATCCTCGCACTTGTAGAGCGGGCGATTTGGCAGCTGAAATGCCGGTGGCACCAGAGCCGTGCACAGACCTTTTGAGGGGCATGTGCTGAAACTGAAAAAAGGGCATGGATATTAGTGGTGCAACGGATCAGAAAACTCACGATTCGGATCACATCATGGATTTGGAGTCACGGATCGGATCATTTTTCGGATCAGCAAAAAACAAAACAAAAAAGTTTGTTTTTTACTAATTACTGAATGCTTACTTTAAGTAGGCTACTTCTAATCCACAGCAAACACTACTAGCTGAACTAATATAGTCAGTAACAAAACAAGAACAATTACACAAATATCAAGTGTAAATGAATACAACATAAAGTTACTAATAAAATCAATAACCGTAGAATTCAGGTGCGGAAATTTAATAATTAATTGTAAATAACTAGTGCTTCTCACTGCAGGTATTTATAGGATGCTGTCTCTTTAAGGCATTATGCACGTACCGACTACTGGCACGCGTCTCTTTCTCAGCTGTTTCGGTTCACTGAAGACATAACCGACTGTGTTTACCAGAACACCGAAACGGGTATTAAGACATGACTTTGTATGTGTGTTTCCGTTCAAAAAGAAGTTAAAGAGGAATCAATCTGTGTGAATCGCGCCTCTCTCTCTCTCTCTCTCTCTCTCTCTCTCTCGGTGCGCGTGCTCTCTTCAGGTGTGTGCGTCGGCGTGCGTGTTCCCTTTTTAAATTGTTTGAATTGGTAAATTGGCAAGACAAAACATGTGCCAATTATAAACTTTTACTCTATGATGGTTAAATTTAACAGTTAATCCGCGAATCATATATGCGTGCCGAACCGGTTTGGTCCGTACGGATCAGGGATCATCATACACTCAATTCGGCTAGGTAGACATCCGCGCTAAACTATCAAGGTGAAGGTCATCACAGCTTACCTTTAGACCCAGCTCCCAACCCAACTTTGAGAATAGATTAACGGCGATAT